>NC_053022.1:331434315-331509149 GCF_003073215.2 Triticum urartu
AAATAATCCACAAACTTCATCCACATATATTAGGTGCTCATCAGGATGTAATGTTCCATCTCATGCAAAAGGATTAGCTAGCAGTTTTTCTATCATACCCGAAGGAATTTCAAACTAGATATTTTCATTTTCAGTAGGTTGAGGAGCAACTCTTTTCTCTACTGGTCGACGTGAAGATACCCCGAACAAGCCCCTTAGAGGATTACTTTCCATAGTAACAAGTGACAGCAAATTTCAGCACACTATATAAATTTTTCCTTACCAAATTCCACCTACCAAAGGCGCTTCACTCCCCGGCAACGGCGCCAGAAAAGAGTCTTGATGACCCACAAGTATAGGGGATCTATCGTAGTCCTTTCGATAAGTAAGAGTGTCAAACCCAACGAGGAGCAGAAGGAAATGATAAGCGGTTTTCAGTAAGGTATTCTCAGCAAGCACTGAAATTATAGGTAATAGATAGTTTTGTGTAAGATAATTTGTAACGAGCAACAAGTAAATAAAGTAAATAAAGTGCAGCAAGGTGGCCCAATACTTTTTATAGAAAAGGACAAGTCTGGACAAATTCTCATATAGAGAAAAGCGCTCCCGAGGACACATGGGAATTATCGTCAAGCTAGGTTTCATCATGATCATATGATTCGCGTTCGGTACTTTGATAATCTGATATGTGGGTGGACCGGTGCTTGGGTGTTGTCCTTACTTGGACAAGCATCCCACTTATGATTAACCTCTATTGCAAGAATCCGCAACTACAACAAAAGTATTATGGTAAACCTAACCATAGCATGAAACATGTGGATCCAAATCAGCCCTTTACGAAGCAACACATAAACTAGGGTTTAAGCTTCTGTCACTCTAGCAAACCATCATCTACTTATTACTTCCCAATGCCTTCCTCTAGGCCCAAATAATGGTGAAGTGCCATGTAGTCGACGTTCACATAACACCACTAGAGGAGAGACAACATACATCTCATCAAAATTTCGAACAAATACCAAATTCACATGACTACTAATAGCAAGACTTCTCCCATGTCCTCAGGAACAAACGTAACTACTCACAAAGCATATTCATGTTCATAATCAGAGGGGTATTAATATGCATATAGGATCTGAACATATGATCTTCCACCAAATGAACCAACTAGCATCAACTACAAGGAGTAATCAACACTGCTAGCAACCCACAGGTACCAATCCCAGACTTGGAGACAAGAATTGGATACAAGAGATGAACTAGGGTTTGAGAGGAGATGGTGCTGGTGAAGATGTTTATGGAGATTGACCCCCTCCTGATGAGAGGATCGTTGGTGATGATGATGGCGATGATTTCCCCCTCCCGGAGGGAAGTGTCCCCGACAGAACAGCTCCGCCGGAGCCCTAGATTGGTTCCGCCAAGGTTCCGCCTCGTGGCGGCGGAGTCTCGTCCGGAAAGCTTGCTTATGATTTTTTTTCTCATCGAAAGACTCCATATAGCAGAAGATGGGCATCGGAGGGCCACCAGGGGGCCCACGAGGCAGGGGGCGCGCCCAGGGGGTAGGGCGCACCCCCCACCCTCGTGGCCAGGGTGTGGCCCCCCTCTGGAACTTCTTGCGCTCAGTATTTTTTATATATTCTGAAAATGACTTCTGTGAAGTTTCAGGACTTTTGGAGCTGTGTAGAATAGGTCTCTAATATTTGCTCCTTTTCCAGCCCAAAATCCCAGCTGCAGGCATTCTCCCTCTTTATGTAAACCTTGTAAAATAAGAGAGAATAGGCATAAGTATTGTGACATAATGTGTAATAATAGCCCATAATGCAATAAATATCGATATAAAAGCATGATGCAAAATGGACGTATCAACTCCCCCAAGCTTATCCCTCGCTTATCCTCAAGCGAAAGCCGAAATCGAAAAATATGTCCACATGTTTAGAGATAGAGGTGTCGATAAAAATAAAATACGGACATGAGGGCATCATGATCATTCTTAGACCAACAACTTATATAATTCTTGTCATATGATCTCTTATGAAAGAGTAACAATTCAATCACAATTTCAAGTATGAATCATAAACTTCATTGAAAACTAACAAACTATAATCTCAGTCATTGGAGCAATTGCAATTTATCATAACATAGGAAAGAGCCAATATAAGAGCTTTTCAGCAAGTCTACATACTCAATTATCATATAGTCTTTCACAATTGCTAACACTCACGCAATACTTATGGGTATGGAATTTTAATCGGACACAGAGAAAGATAGGGGCTTATAGTTTTGCCTCCCAATGTTTTACCTCAAGGGTAATGTCAACAATAATAGTTCATGAAAACTCACATCCAATTAGCCATATATACCAGGATCTTTCCAACATGTTGTGCTTGCCAAAAGATAAAATGTAAAAAGGAAGGGGGAAGATCACCATGACTCTTATGCAAGGTAGGAGATAAAAGTAAAAGATAGGCCCTTCGTAGAGGGAAGCAGAGGTTGTCATGCGCTTTTATGGTTGGATGCACAAAATCTTAATGCGAAAGAACGTCACTTTATATTGCCACTTGTGATATGGACCTTTATTATGCATTCCGTCGCTTTTATTTCTTTCGTATCACACGATCGTATAAAGCTTATTTTCTCCCACACTAATAAGTCATACATATTTAGAGGGCAATTTTTATTGCTTGCACCAATGACAACTTACTTGAGGGATCTTACTCAATCCATAGGTAGGTATGGTGGACTCTCATGGCAAAACTGGTTTAAGGGTGTTTGGAAGCACAAGTAGTATCTCTACTTGGTGCAAAGAATTTGGCTAGCATGAGGGGGAAAGGCAAGCTCAATCATGTTGGATGATCCATGACAATATAATTTATCTCAGATGTAAGAAAACATATCCCATTATGTTGTCTTCCTTGTCCAATGTCAACTCTTTAGCATGTCATATTTTAATGAGTGCTCACAATCATAAAAGATGTCCAAGATAGTGTATTTATATGTGAAGACCTCTCTTTCTTTATTACTTCCTATTAATTGCAACGATGACCAAAACTATGTTTGTCAACTCTCAACAACTTTTATTCATCATACTCTTTCTATGTGAGCTCATTACTCTCCATAAGATCCATATGATCTCTTTGTTTCTTTTTATTTCTTCTCTTTTCTTTTATTCACTCAAGATCATGGCAAAATAATCAAGCCCTTGACTCAACACTAATCTTTTATATATAGCTCACAGACTCGATTACATAGAAGGATCATAAAGCAAAACCCACAACTAGATCATACTAAAACTTTGTGCTACTAGATCAAGATATTACCAAAAAGACCGAACTAAGAAAAACGGTAAAGATAGAAGTGATGGTGATACGATACCGGGGCACCTCCCCCAAGCTTGGCAGTTGCCAAGGGGAGTGCCCATACTAGATACTCAATTCTTCTTTGTTGGTGGAGAGGGTGGAGTTGTTGATGATGTAGGCTTGTTTTCCCTCTTCCAAGGCATAGGCTCGCCATCATAGAAGGATGACCGAGTCTCCTGAATACTCAAATCTGCAGCCAAACTCATCCTCTTGAATCTATACTCATACTCACAGTTTTGATTTTGCAGGTCATAAATCTGGGCTTGGAGGTGCTCAATTTTCTCGTGAAGCTTGAAGATGGCCTCCCCAATGTCCTTGTCGTCCAGCTTGTGGTTGTTGGTTAACTCCGTGATCATAATGTGATTGGATTCAAGTCCACGCTCCACCATCTCCTGGCACCTAAAGACTTGTTGCTCCATTGCCTCGAGCCTTGTCTCCACGCTTCCGGTCCTCCTTGGTCCCTTAACATCACGGATGTGCAGCACCCCCTCATGCATCTCAATGGTTTGAGGGTGTTGCAGCACTTCCGCGAGGTAGGGGTTGATGACCTTATCGAAGAACTTGTCCTTGGGGGCACTTGGAGACGTCATGATGATCTAGATCTGTCAGAAAAACAACTCAAAACAAGAACATGAGATTTTTGCGTGATACTGTGGTCAAAACTTTCAGGAGATTATAATGTGAATTTTTACCGACCAAAATATGTAACGTGGAAGAAAACGGAGTCCGAAGAGCACACGAGGTGCCCACAAGGTAGGGGGCGCCCAGGGGGTAGGGCGCTGCTGTCTACTACACAACCTTCTTCTTGTAGACGTTGTTGGGCCTCCAAGTGCAGAGGTTTGTAGGACAGTAGCAAATTTCCCTCAAGTGGATGACCTAAGGTTTATCAATCTGTAGGAGGCGTAGGATGAAGATGGTCTCTCTCAAGCAACCCTGCAACCAAATAACAAAGAGTCTCTTGTGTCCCCAACACACCCAATACAATGGTATATTGTATAGGTGCACTAGTTCGGCGAAGAGATGGTGATACAAGTGCAATATGGATAGTAGATAAAGGTATTTATAATCTGAAATTATAAAAACAGCAAGGTAACTAATGATAAAAGTGAGCGTAAACAGTATTGCAATGATAGTAAACAAGGCCTAGGGTTCATACTTTCACTAGTGGAAGTCCTCTCAACAATAATAACATAATTGGATCACATAACTATCCCTCAACATGCAACAAAGAGTCAATCCAAAGTCACTAATAGCGGAGAATAAACGAAGAGATTATGGTAGGGTACGAAACCACCTCAAAGTTATTCTTTCCAATCAATCCGTTGGGCTATTCCTATAAGTGTCACAAACAGCCCTAGAGTTCGTACTAGAATAACACCTTAAGACACAAATCAACCAAAACCCTAATGTCACCTAGATACTCCAATGTCACCTCATGTATCCGTGGGTATGATTATACGATATGCGTCACACGATCTCAGATTCATCTATTCAACCAACACATAGGACCTCAAAGAGTGCCCCAAAGTTCCTACCGGAGAATCACGACGAAAACGTGTGCCAACCCCTATGCATAGGTTCATGGGCGGAACCCGCAAGTTGATCACCAAAACATACATCAAGTGAATCACGTGGTATCCCATTGTCACCATATATACGCACGGCAAGACATACATCAAGTGTTCTCAAATCTTTAAAGACTCAATCCGATAAGATAACTTCAAAGGGGAAACTCAATCCATTATAAGAGAGTAGAGGGGGGAAAGAAACATCATAGGATCCAAATATAATAGCAAAGCTCGCGATACATCAAGATTGTACCACCTCAAGAACACGAGAGAGAGAGAGAGAGAGAGAGAGAGAGAGAGAGAGATCAAACACATAGCTACTGGAACATACTGAAAGTGCAACTATCCCTAGGTGGTTTTGGTAATTCATAACAACATATAGCTCATTGAGCTAATGCTATTCCAAGATGACTATTTCAGGAAAGCTCAATGATTGGCATGGCATGGATGTGAAAGTGGAACCCTCAAAATGCTAAGGACAAAGGATTGGCTCAAGCTCAAAAGCTCAAGACTCTTCATTTTATATTTTAGTGATCCAAGATCACATTGAGTCTTTAGGAAAAGCCAATACTATCAAGGAGGGATGAGGTGTTGCTTAATGAGCCTCTTGCTTCATGTGCTTAGTGATATGCTCCAAAACTCTCAACTACTTTCCCATATCCACATATGACCTAAACACTAAGCCAAACTCGGTCCTACCGATTCTTTCTATCCGGCGCCACCGAGTTTCACTTGTCATAAGCCACTGCCAAACCCTAGCAATTCGGTTCTACCGATAGGGATCTCGGTCTCACCGAGATGGGATTGCAAACTCTCTGTTTCCCTTTCATAACTTTTCGTTCTCACCGAAAGAGCGGATCGGTCCCACCGAGATTGCAATGTAAATTCAGTGTTTCCTTTTTGTAACTTTTCGGTCTCACCGAAAGAGCAAATCGGTCCTACCGAGTTTGCCTGACCAACTCTCTGGTTAGCTAATTACCAAAATCGGCCTCACCGAGTTTGTGTAATCGGTCTCACCGAGATTACGTTATGCCCAAACCCTAACCATATTGGTCCTACCGAGTTGCATGTCAGTCCCACCGAAAATCTCTAACGGTCACTAGGTTTACATTTTCGGTCCGACCGAGTTTGTTGATTCGGTCCCACCGAGATTGGAAAACTGTGTGTAACGGTTGGATTTTGTGTGGAGGCTATATATACCCCTCCACCTCCTCTTCATTCGTGGAGAGGGCCATCAGAACACATACACAATTCCAACTCATATGTTCTGAGAGAGAACCACCTACTCACGTGTTGAGACCAAGATATTCCATTCCTACCATATGAATCTTGATCTCTAGCCTTCCCCAAGTTGCTTTCCACTCAAATCTTCTTTCCACAAAATCCAAATCCTATGAGAGAGAGTTGAGTGTTGGGGAGACTATCATTTGAAGCACAAGAGCAAGGAGTTCATTACCTACACACCATTTGTTACTTCTTGGAGAGTGGTGTCTCCTAGATTGGCTAGGTGTTACTTGGGAGCCTCCGACAAGATTGTGGAGTTGAACCAAGGAGTTTGTAAGGGCAAGGAGATCGCCTACTTTGTGAAGATCTACCGCTAGTGAGGCAAGTCCTTCGTGGGCGATGGCCTTGGTGGGATAGACAAGGTTGCTTCTTCGTGGACCCTTTGTGGGTGGTTGCTTCTTCGTGGACCCTTCGTGGGTGGAGCCCTCCGTGGACTCGCGCAACCGTTACCCTTCGTGGGTGGAGCCCTCCGTGGACTCGCGCAACCATTACCCTTCGTGGGTTGAAGTCTTGATCAACGTGGATGTAGGATAGCACCACCTATCCGAACCACGGGAAAAACATTCGTGTCTCCAATTGCGTTTGAATTCTCCAAACCCTTCCCTTTACATTCTTGCAAGTTGCATGCTTTACTTTACGCTGCCAATATACTCTTTGCATGCTTGCTTGAATTGTGTGATGATTGCTTGACTTGTCCTACAATAGCTAAAATCTGCCAAGAACTAAAATTGGGAAAAGGTTAAGTTTTTATTTGGTCAAGTAGTCTAATCACCCCCCCCCTCTATACATACTTTCGATCCTACAAGTGGTATCAGAGCTTTGGTCTCCATTTGCTTTGATCTCCATAGCTTTTGGTGGTCATAGCCTTGGTTTCACAACCTAGGAGAGTATGGCGTCTAACGAGGGAAATTATCACCGTAGAGGTCCTTACTTTGATGGTACTAATTTTGCTAGTTGGAAGCATAAAATGAAAATGCATATTCTTGGACATAACCCCGCCGTTTGGGCTATTGTGTGTGTTGGTTTGCAAGGTGACTTCTTTGATGGAAAAGAACCAAACCGTGAAGCTACCGTGGATGAGTTGAAGATGTTGCAATACAATGCTCAAGCTTGTGATATTCTCTTCAACGGATTGTGCCCCGAAGAATTCAACAAAATCAGCCGTCTTGAGAATGCAAAGGAAATTTGGGACACTTTGATTGATATGCACGAAGGTACTGACTCCGTCAAGGAATCCAAGCTGGATGTGCTTCAAAGTCAACTTGACAAGTTCAAAATGAAGGATGGTGAAGGTGTCGCTGAAATGTACTCTAGGCTTGCTCTCATCACAAATGAGATTGCCGGCTTAGGAAGTGAAGAGATGACCAATAGATTCATCATCAAGAAGATTCTAAGAGCCTTGGATGGAAAATATGATACCGTGTGCACATTGATCCAAATGATGCCCAATTACAAAGATCTCAAGCCAACGGAGGTGATTGGAAGAATTGTTGCTCATGAGATGTCACTTAAGGATAAAGAGGAACTTCACAACAAATCAAGTGGTGCCTACAAAGCCTCATGTGAAGCCCCAACATCATCAAGTGAGAAACAAAACTTCAATGAAGAATTGATCTTAATGGTGAAGAACTTCAACAAGTTCTACAAGAGTAGAAGCAAAGATAGAAGCTTCAAGTCAAGGTCCTACAATGACAAAAGATCTTCTAGTCGAGAGCGAAACTGCTACAGTTGTGGAAGACCCAGACACTATTCCAATGAGTGTACGGCTCCCTACAAGAGAACAGAAGATTCTCCAAAAAGAAGAAGCAAAGAATCACCACCAAGAGAGAGAAGGAGTAGAGATGATCGTTATGAACGAAGATACTCACGGAGAAGCAAGGATTCGGAAAGGAAGGAAAAATCATCAAGGAGCTACACAAAACGAAGACATCAAGCTCATGTTGGTGAATGGGTATCCGGCTCCGACTCCGACAGCCACTCCGAGAGAAGTTATCACTCCGACTCCGAAGATACTCAAGATGAAGGTGTTGCCGGTCTAGCACTTGTGTCAACCAACTCCTACGACATATTTGACTCACCAAATGAAGGAATTGAAAGATGCTTCATGGCCAAAGGTCCTAAGGTGACACACCCTGAGTATGTTGATTTCAATAGTGATGAAGATGACTTGTTAGGTGATGATTTGCTTGTTGACAACTCTAGTGATGAATACTATGATGAAACGTCAATTAATCATGCTAATCAAGATAGAATGAATGACAATGATAAGGAGAAGATTGAGGCTCTAACTAAAGAACTAAACACTCTTAAGTTAGCTCATGAAACTATCTTCGAAGATCATCGAGAACTTTTAAGAGCTCATGAGAAATTACGCTTTGAAAAGCTCAATCTTGAGCAAGAGCATGAGTTCTTAAAAGCAATCAATGATGATCTCCGCAAGAAAAGTTCTTCTTACATTGCCAAGCGTTTACTCTCATCCACTTACATGCCTCAAGTCAAGTCTAGTAACAAGAACAAGAAAGATTCTTCCTCTAGCAGTAACAATGATCATGCTAAATCCAATATTGTTGCTTCTAGTAGTTCTCTTGATTCCACTAATGATTCTCTTAGCCAAGTTACACTTGAGCAAGAAAATAGCTTATTGAAGGGAATTATAGAGAAAGGAGTGTACAAAAGCCTTGCCGGGAGTAAGCAATTCGAGGAAATTGTGCGCAAGCAAGGAATGCACCGGAAGAATCAAGGTGTTGGTTTTGAACGAAAGTTCAATGCCAATGGAGTTGAGTGGGAAGAATATCAATACCCCAAGACAAAGTTTGTTCCTCAACAAGAGAAGTATGATACTTCTTTCAAGGGGACACAAGCTCAAGATGATCTTCCACCACAAGACTACAAGCAAAAAGGCAAGGACAAGCTTCAAGAGGAAATTGATGCATTTGAAGAAGCTCCTAAGACCTTAGTCAAGTGGATTCCCAAGACTACTTCAAGTTCCACTTCATCAAGTACGACTACAACTCCAAGGATTCCCATCAAGATGGTGTGGATCCAAAAGAAGAAGAACTAGAGAGTTCTTGAGGGTGACTCCGCCAACATACTTCACTCTTATCATTTTGGCAAGAACAAGTGCAATCAACTTCCACATCTTGCACTAGTTCAAGGAGTTACAAACCCTCTTGTTGGTAAGACAAGGGACAAGGTAACCTAAAAGTTTTCATGGACATCATCTTGTGTGTGCATCACTCTATGTCTATGGATATCCTTGTTTGTTCCTTGTGGGACTAACCCATGTAGGTGTTGAAAGTGCAATTCACTCAAATGGATAGCTCCAAGTGATCTACATCAACATTGAGCATCCACATCTTCAACATCTACATGAAGTCATCATCGACAAAACCCGAGGTTAGTTCATCCCTCTAAGGGGGGATATCACATCTAGGGGGAGCTTTACTCTAAGACTTGAGCTAAAGCAACTCTAAAGATGTGAACACAACAATGCTTTATGTAAAAGTGGTAACCCCACTTGAGCTTAAACGATGAGTATGACCTATGATCGAGTGTTCTCACTTGACTCCTAAGTCAATATACTCATATATAGATGACCTTGTCATCGCAAATTGCTTGATAGATGCTAGAATTGGTTGTGCATGCCTTGTCACATATTTCATTTGCCATCTTATTGTGTGAGCATGCTGGTTGCATATTTTACTCATTCGAGGACATCCACTTGTTGTTTTGATTGTTTGGTTTTATTTCCTTTTGCCAAGTGGATGGACAAGAATGCCTAAGAACCTCCTCTAGCTATCTATGCTTTTCTCGTCTCAAACTCTATTCATGCTACATCACAAAATTTGATCAAGTCAGATTCGAACCACTCTGTGTGAGGAGCGCTCGGAGTCCCTGATTCGTCATAGACTTAAAATTCCAAAACCTCTTTATGATTCTCGGTCTGACCGATACCCTACTTTCGGTCCTACCGAGATCATTAAGTTGATCTAGGTTTTCGGTCTCGGTGCAACCGATTTGAACCTTTCGGTCACACCGAGTTTCAGTAACTGCTTGCAGTTATGAATCTCGGTGCCACCGAGTTGTTCCACTCGGTCACACCGACAGGGTCGGGCATATATAGTCACGGGCAAAAATTTGGAAATTTCTCCGAACCCCTTCGCCCGCGCGATAGCCTGCTCTGCCAACTTGGTCTCCGGATCGTCTCCTCGCCGCCAGCCGCCTCCAGTCGCTGGTCTCCGTCGCCGTCAACGGAATTCAACCCCGCCGTTGCCGCCGTAGCGAGTCTCCGCCGAACTAGGGTATGGGCTCGATCACAGTGCTATTCCCCGTCTGATTCCTAGCACATTGTGTTCTTAATGATTCTTGCCACGATTGAAACACTCCTATCCAGTCAATGCGCTCGTAGATTAGGTTTGATTCGAAAATTTTAGGGTTAGGTTTCCGCCGAAACCATCTCGGACCCACCGAGTTGAAAAACTCGGTCCCACCGATTTGGCTCATGCCATTGCACAAGTGAGACTCGGTCTGACCGAGAATTACTTATCGGTGTGACCGATTTTGGAACTTTGTGAAACCCTAGCAGTCTCGGTGCCACCGAACTGTGACTCGGCCTGACCGAGTTCACTAGTTTAGGTTCCAAAACTGCTTCGGTATCACCGAGTTTAAAAATCGGTAGATCCGAGATGATTTCAGTGGGAAACTAAAATTAAGTTTTTGGATCATTCTTTTGCAAAAATCTCTGCATTTTGTGATGCTCATCCACTCTATCTCATCTATAACCTATTCACAGGGTCAGCAGTCAGAGTTTGCAACTTGTCTAATCAAAGTGATAGCCAGAACATGTCAGAACAGCAAGTGCAGATGAGTGAGGGCACTAGTCCCTCAAGTTCTTTAGATGAAGGCAGCAGGAGCACCCCTAGCAATCTGCCAAAAGCTGCCACAAGACAAAGGAAGAAGAGAACCTCAGAATCAGAGGATGAGGACTATGTGGCAGAAGAGGAAGCAACTTCAAAGAGAGTAGTGCTCGAGAAGGAACATGGCTCAGCTCAAGGCACAAATCCAGGATTGAAAATCAAAAGGCCAGCAGGTAGGCAGCCTATGCCAAAGGCCAGAGCCTCAACTCAGATTCCTGAAAAGCCTGCAACCATAGAGCCAGTTGCTGCTGAAGGAAAGAAATGGAAGGAAAGGGTCAAGAAGACCGTAGCCAGAGTGCTTGGAAAGGCTTCCATCATGGAAGAAGAGGAAGAAGAAGAGGTTGCTGCACCAGCACCTAAGGCACCCAAGCTGATGGGTGATGCCATAAGAACAGGGGCAGCTGCATCAAAGGCCAAGACAGCTCCAAAGAGAAATACAAGGAGCATACCTGCAACTGAGAAGAACAAGGCCCAGTGCCTAAGACTGTTGTTGAAGAAGATGATGAAGAGCATGTTTTGAGAAAGCTCAAGCCCAAGATCCCAGACCACAATGATGCTCATCCTGTGGCTGAGGACATGAAGCTCAGAAGAGACTCAGGGCTCAGGAAGTGGAGAGAAGCAGACCCGTATGGTTCAAGGAGAAGGACTGCTGTGGATTACAGGTTTCACACCAAGGAATAGCAAGATTTCTATGAGACAGTTTTGCTTGATAAGAAGCCCATTGTTTGTGACATGAGATGGGTTGATTGGGAGTACATCAAGGACAATGAGGAACACTATCCTGGTGTGATTGACAGCTTTAGTGCTTGTGGAGTTGCAGACTTTGTTGGGCAGAAGCTCACAAAGTGGAACGAGGAACTCATTATGCAATTCTACTCCACAGCACACTTCTACCCAGATGGAAGGATAACATGGATGTCTGAAGGTACGAGGTACCAATCTACTGTTGCTGAGTGGGCACAGCTCATCAATGCCCCAGAGGAGCATGAGGATGACTTGGATATCTATGCCAAGAAGAAGATGGATCATAACTCAATGTCAAACATGTACAAGGAAATTCCAAATGAAGCACTTGACACTTTCAAGTTTGGCTCAGTACACTATCTTCTGTCAGGGCTGCCAACCATCAATTGGATACTGAGGCACACCTTGTTGCCCAAGTCAGGTGATCACAAGATGATCAGAGGCCATGCGATCAATTTGCTACATATCTTTGATGTGCCACAGAAGTTCAAGGTGATGAGCCGCATAGTAGAGACTATCAAGAGGACTGCAGCAGATCAGAAGAGGAGCTGTGGTTATGCCCCTCAGATCCAGGAGCTCATTAACACCAAGATGGGCACAGGCATATACTTACTGGACAAGGAACACCTGCCCATCCATCCAGATTTTGAGGACAATCAAGTTGTGATGAATGAGAATGAACCATCATCTGCACAAGCACAAGCAAAGAAGGAGAAGGCAAGGAAGGATAAAGCTGCCAAGATGCCAACTCAAGAGGAGGCATCTGAGTATTTCTTGAAAACCAAACAAGAGCAGCTTGGTTACTTGATTGCATCCACACTGAGGATTGAGCAAGGACTGGCCACCCTCACTCAGAATCAGCAGAGCTTAGAGAGGATCATGGAACAAAAGTTCTATGACTTGGATGTCAAAGTAACAGAGATTCAGTCTGCAGTGGAACAACTTCAGGATGACATGCAGGAGAGGAGAGGCAAGACTACAACTGATGCCTTTGCCAGAGTGCCACGAGGTCTGAGGTCGTCTGCAGTGCCATTTGCTGACTCCAGAGCCACCACGTCTGCACCAGCTACTGCCTCAGTTCCACCAGCTCCAGCGTCCACTTCAGCCTCGACTCTGACCACGTCTACAGAAGGCTTCGTCCTTGGAGTGCTCCGGACTCCACCACCACCTGAAGATCAAGCCTGAGTGTCGACTTAGCACTATGCATTTTCTAGGAACTTTTTGGTAACTTGTTGCCAAAGGGGGAGAAAATGTATAGATCATAGGCTTCGAGAGAGAGTGTGTGTTGCTTTTTTCTCTCTTGCTTTATTTGGTGGTTTTTCGAACTTTGTTTGCTTTTGAGTGCTTGAGATACTATGCCGTTATCTGTGAGACATTGATGATCATGTGTTTGATCATTAGCTACACTTAATGCTTGCTTAATATTATCATCTTATCTATCTTATGTGATCATTCACTTTTCTTGGTGATGAGTGCATGTATTTCATTCTTATCATTTTAAGCGCTCCACCAAGATGTATGTGACATGGAAGAGTAACCCATGACTCTAACTCTTTGTGCATTTGCAGTCCAAAGCAAATTTTAAATATGCACAAATTTAGGGGGAGCTCTTACTTGTCACATACTTCTCAAAGCGACGATATATTTCATGCTTATTATCATTTGTCGAAGCTTTGATCTATATGTTGTCATCAATTACCAAAAAGGGGGAGATTGAAAGTGCAACTATCCCTAGGTGGTTTTGGTAATTCATAACAACATATAGCTCATTGAGCTAATGCTATTCCAAGATGACTATTTCAGGAAAGCTCAATGATTGGCATGGCATGGATGTGGAAGTGGAACCCTCAAAATGCTAAGGACAAAGGATTGGCTCAAGCTCAAAAGCTCAAGACTCTTCATTTTATATTTTAGTGATCCAAGATCACATTGAGTCTTTAGGAAAAGCCAATACTATCAAGGAGGGATGAGGTGTTGCTTAATGAGCCTCTTGCTTCATGTGCTTAGTGATATGCTCCAAAACTCTCAACTACTTTCCCATATCCACATATGACCTAAACCCTAAGCCAAACTCGGTCCTACCGATTCTTTCTATCCGGCGCCACCGAGTTTCACTTGTCATAAGCCACTGCCAAACCCTAGCAATTCGGTTCTACCGATAGGGATCTCGGTCTCACCGAGATGGGATTGCAAACTCTCTGTTTCCCTTTCATAACTTTTCGTTCTCACCGAAAGAGCGGATCGGTCCCACCGAGATTGCAATGTAAATTCAGTGTTTCCTTTTTGTAACTTTTCGGTCTCACCGAAAGAGCAAATCGGTCCTACCGAGTTTGCCTGACCAACTCTCTGGTTAGCTAATTACCAAAATCGGTCTCACCGAGTTTGTGTAATCGGTCTCACCGAGATTACGTTATGCCCAAACCCTAACCATATCGGTCCTGCCGAGTTGCATGTCAGTCCCACCGAAAATCTCTAACGGTCACTAGGTTTACATTTTCGGTCCGACCGAGTTTGTTGATTCGGTCCCACCGAGATTGGAAAACTGTGTGTAACGGTTGGATTTTGTGTGGAGGCTATATATACCCCTCCACCTCCTCTTCATTCGTGGAGAGAGCCATCAGAACACATACACAATTCCAACTCATATGTTCTGAGAGAGAACCACCTACTCATGTGTTGAGACCAAGATATTCCATTCCTACCATATGAATCTTGATCTCTAGCCTTCCCCAAGTTGCTTTCCACTCAAATCTTCTTTCCACAAAATCCAAATCCTATGAGAGAGAGTTGAGTGTTGGGGAGACTATCATTTGAAGCACAAGAGCAAGGAGTTCATTACCTACACACCATTTGTTACTTCTTGGAGAGTGGTGTCTCCTAGATTGGCTAGGTGTTACTTGGGAGCCTCCGACAAGATTGTGGAGTTGAACCAAGGAGTTTGTAAGGGCAAGGAGATCGCCTACTTTGTGAAGATCTACCGCTAGTGAGGCAAGTCCTTCGTGGGCGATGGCCTTGGTGGGATAGACAAGGTTGCTTCTTCGTGGACCCTTTGTGGGTGGTTGCTTCTTCGTGGACCCTTCGTGGGTGGAGCCCTCCGTGGACTCGCGCAACCGTTACCCTTCGTGGGTGGAGCCCTCCGTGGACTCGCGCAACCATTACCCTTCGTGGGTTGAAGTCTTGATCAACGTGGATGTAGGATAGCACCACCTATCCGAACCACGGGAAAAACATTCGTGTCTCCAATTGCGTTTGAATTCTCCAAACCCTTCCCTTTACATTCTTGCAAGTTGCATGCTTTACTTTACGCTGCCAATATACTCTTTGCATGCTTGCTTGAATTGTGTGATGATTGCTTGACTTGTCCTACAATAGCTAAAATCTGCCAAGAACTAAAATTGGGAAAAAGTTAAGTTTTTATTTGGTCAAGTAGTCTAATCACCCCCCCTCTAGACATACTTTCGATCCTACACATACCCTCAGCCCCGAGGGAGAACTACTCCCTCCTCGTCATGGAGAGCACCGGGATGATGAAGATGGCCACCGGAGAGGGATTCCCCCCCCCCTCCGGTAGGGTGCCGGAACGGGTCTAGATTGGTTTTTGGTGGCTACGGCGGCTTCTGGCGGCGGAACTCCCGATCTATTGTGCTCTCGGATGTTTTTAGGGTATATGGAGATATATAGGTGAAAGAAGTACGTCAGGGGAGCCACGAGGGGCCCACGAGGGTGGAGGGCGCGCCCAAGGGGGTGGGCGCGCCCCCCTACCTCGTGGCCTCCTCGAAGCTTCCCTTACGTGGACTCCAAGTCTCCCGGGCTTCTTCTGATCCAAAAATAAGTTCCGTGAAGTTTCAGGTCAATTGGACTCCGTTTGATTTTTCCTTTTCTACGATACTCTAAAACAAGGAAAAACAGAAAGTGGCACTGGGCTCTGGGTTAATAGGTTAGTCCCAAAAATCATATAAAATAGCATATAAATGCATATAAAACATCCAAGGTTGATAATATAATAGCATGGAACAATCAAAAATTATAGATACGTTGGAGACGTATCAGCATCCCCAAGCTTAATTCATGCTCGTCCTCGAGTAGGTAAATGATAAAAACAGAATTATTAATGTGGAATGCTACCTAACATATTTCTCTAAGTAATTCTCTTCATTTTGGCAAGAATATTCAGATCCATAAGATTCAAGACAAAAGTTTAATATTGACATAAAAATAATAATACTTCAAGCATACTACTAAGCAATTATGTCTCTTCAAAATAACATGGCCAAAGAAAGTTATCCCTACAAAATCATATAGTCTGGCTATGCTCTATCTTCACCAGACAAAATATTTAAATCATGCACAATCCCGATGACAAGCCAAGCAATTGTTTCATAATTTTGATGCTCTCAAACTTTTTCAATCTTCACGCAATACATGAGCATGAGCCATGGACATAGCACTATAGGTGGAATAGAATGGTGGTTGTGGAGAAGACAAAAAGGAGAAGATAGTCTCACATCAACTAGGCGTATCACGGGCTTTGGAGATGCCCATCAATAGATATCAATGTGAGTGAGTAGGGATTTCCATGCAACAGATGCACTAGAGCTATAAGTGTATGAAAGCTCAACAAAATAATAGCTTCTACCCACTTAGTAACATAATCAACAGCAACTAAAATATGTGTATATCCATTAGAGGCAGCAAAAGGTCCCATATAATCAAAGCCCCAAACATCAAACGGTTCAATAACAAGTAAATAATTCATAGGCATTTCTTGGCATCTACTAATATTACCAATTCTTTGACATTCATCACAAGATAAGACAAACTTACGGGCATCCTTGAAGAGAGTGGGCCAATAAAAACCGGATTGCAATACCTTATGTGCAGTTCTATCTCCAGCGTGGTGTCCTCCATAAGCTTTGGAGTGACACTTGCTTAGGATTTGTTCCTATTCATGCTTAGGTACACAACGTCTAATAACACCATCTACTCCTTTATAAAGGTGTGGGTCATCCCAGAAGTAATGTCGTAAATCATAGAAAAACTTTTTCTTTTGCTGGTATGTGAAACTAGGTTGTATAAACTTAGCAACAATGTAATTAGCATAATCAGCACACCATGGAGCAGTGGAGAAGCATTTATGAAATTTAATTGTTCATCAGGAAAGCTATCATCAATAGGTAGTGGGTCATCAAGAACATTTTCCAACCTAGACAAGTTATCTGCAACGGGGTTCTCGGCTCCCTTTCTATCAATAATATGCAAATCAAATTCTTGTAGCAAGAGAACCCATCTAATAAGTCTAGGTTTAGCATCTTTCTTTTCCATAAGATATTTAATAGCAGCATGATCAGTGTGAATAGTTACTTTAGAATCAACAATATAAGGTCTGAACTTATCACAAGCAAATACAACTGCTAAGAATTCTTTTTCAGTAGTAGCATAATTTCTCTGAGCATTGTCTAGAGTTTTACTCGCATATTGAATAACATTTAATTTCTTATCAACTCTTTGCCCTAGAAAAACACCTACAGCATAATCACTAGCATCGCACATAATTTCAAAAGGTAAATTCCAATCAGGTGGTTAAACAATAGGTGCATAGATTAATGCTTTCTTAAGTATTTCAAATGCTTCGACACAATCATCATCAAAGACGAACGGTATATCTTTTTGTAATAAATTAGTCAGAGGCCAAGAAATTTTTGAGAAGTCCTTAATGAACCTCCTATAAAAGCCGGCATGACCAAGGAAACTTCTTATACCTTTGATGTCCTTGGGACACAACATCTTTTCAATAGTGTCAACTTTAGCTTTATCAACTTCAATGCCCCTTTCAGAAATTTTATGCCCCAAGACAATACCTTCATTAACCATAAAGTGGCACTTCTCCCAATTCAAGACAAGGTTAGTTTCTTCACATCTCTGCAAAAATCGATCAAGGTTGCTTAAGCAATCATCAAAAGAGGATCCATAAACGGAGAAATCATCCATGAATACCTCACATATCTTTTCACAAAAATCAGAAAATATAGCCATCATGCATCTTTGAAAGGTAGCAGGTGCATTACATAAACCAAAAGGCATACGTCTATAAGCAAAAGTACCGAAAGGGCAAGTAAAAGTGGTCTTAGATTGATCATCAGCTGACACAGGTATTTGGGAGAAACCAGAATAACCATCTAGAAAGCAAGAATGAGTATGTTTGGATAATCTTTCTAGCATTTGATCAATAAAAGGTAAGGGGTAATGATCTTTTTAGTAGCCTTATTTAATTTGCGGAAATCAATTACCATCCTATAACCTGTAACAATTCTTTGTGGAATCAATTCATCTTTATCATTAGGAACGACAGTAATACCTCCCTTGTTAGGAACATAATGGACATGACTTACCCACTGACTATCAACAACATGATAAATTATACCTGCCTCAAGGAGCTTTAGTATTTCTTTTCTTACCACTTCTTTCATCTTAGGATTCAGCCATCGTTGGTGATCAATAACTGTTTTGGCATCTTTTTCCAAATTTATTTTGTGTTGACATAGAGTGGGACTAATGCCCTTAAGATCATCAAGAGTATATCCAATAGCAGCACGGTGCTTCTTCAGAGTTTTCAATAATCTTTCTTCCTCCTTCTCTGAAAGGTTAGCACTAATAATAACAGGATATATCTTCTTTTCATCAAGATAAGCATATTTAAGAGTATCAGGCAATGGTTTAAGCTCAAACACGGGATCACCCTTGGGTGGAGGAGGATCCTCTAAGATTTCAACAGGCAAGTTGTGTTTCAGAATAGGTCCCTGTTTAAAGAACACTTCATCTATTTCCCTTCTTTCATTCATATACATATCATTTTCAAGGTCTAGCAAATATTGTTCTAAAGGATCACTAGGAGGTACGGCAATAGAAGCAAGACCAATAATTTCATCTTTACTAGGCAATTCTTCTTCACAGTGTTGTCTACGAAATTTAGAAAAGTTGAACTCATGAGACATATCACCTAAACCAATAGTAATAACATCCTTTTTGTAGTCTATCCTAGCATTAACAGTGTTTAAGAAGGGTCTACCAAATATAATGGGACAAAAGCTATCTTGTGGGGAACCAAGAACAAGAAAATCAGCAGGATATTTAGTTTTTCCACACAAGACTTCAACATCTCTAACAATTCCCATTGGTGAAATAGTATCTCTATTGGCAAGTTTAATTGTGACATCAATATCTTATAACTCAGCAGGTGCAATATCATGCATAATTTCTCTGTATAAGTCAATATGTATTGCACTAGCACTAGCACCCATATCACACAAGCCATGATAACAATGATCTCCTATTTTAACAGAAATAACAGGCATGCCTACCACAGGTCTATGTTTATCTTTAGCATAAAGTTTAGCAATTCTAGCAGTTTCATCACAGAAATAAATAACATGCCCATCAATATTATCAGCCAAGAGATCCTTAACAATAGCAATATTAGGTTCAACTTTAACTTGCTCAGGAGGTGTATAGGTTCTAATATTGCTTTTACGAACCACGGTTGAAGCTTTAGCATGATCTTTTATCCTAACAGGAAAAGGTGGTTTCTCAACATAAGCAGTAGGAATAATAGGATCATTATAGATGATAGTCTTTTCTTCAACTTTAATAGGTGCAGCTACTTTTACTTCTCTGGGAGGATGATATTTAAACCACTTCTCCTTAGGGAGATCAACATGAGTAGCAAAATATTTATAGAAAGAAGCTACTATCTCAGAGTCAAGTCCATATTTAGTGCTAAATTTACGGAAAACATTGGTATCCATAAAAGATTTAACACAATCAAACTTAGGTGTCATACCTGACTCCTTACCTTCGTCGAGATCCCAATCTTCAGAGTTTCATCTAATTCTTTCCAATAAATCCCATTTGAATTCAATAGTCTTCATCATAAAAGAGCCAGCACAAGAAGTATCGAGCATGGTGCGATTGTTATTAGAAAGCCGAGCATAAATTTTTTGGATAATCATTTCTCTTCAGAGCTCATGATTGGGGCATGAAGCCTCCCCCAAGCTTGAGCGATGCTTTCTCCTTCGCAAGGCCAAAAATTATATATATATATATATATATATATATAATTACGATCACGATGAACAAGATGCACAGGATAAAACTTCTGATGAAATTCCAATTTCAATCATTTGTAGTTCCATGATCCCATATCATCACATAGCCTATACCATGTCAATGCATCTCCCTCCAAAGATAAAGGGAAGACCTTCTTCTTGATAACATCATTGGGCATACCTGCAAGCTTAAATAATCCACAAACTTCATCCACATATATTAGGTGCTCATCAGGATGTAATGTTCCATCTCCTACAAAAGGATTAGCTAGCAGTTTTTCTATCATACCCGAAGGAATTTCAAAGTAGACATGTTCATTTTCAGTAGGTTGAGTAGGTTGAGGAGCAACTCGCTCTACTGGTCGAGGTGAAGATACCCTGAACAAGCCCCTCAGAGGATTACTTTCCATAGTAACAAGTGACAGTAAATTTCAGCACACTATATAATTTTTTCCTTACCAAATTCCACCTACCAAAGGCGCTTCACTCCCCGGCAACGGCGCCAGAAAATAGTCTTGATGACCACAAGTATAGGGGATCTATCGTAGTCCTTTCGATAAGTAAGAGTGTTGAACCCAACGAGGAGCAGAAGGAAATGATAAGCGGTTTTCAGCAAGGTATTATCTGCAAGCACTGAAATTATAGGTAATAGATAGTTTTGTGATAAGATAATTTGTAACGAGCAACAAGTAACAAAAGTAAATAAAGTGCAGCAAGGTGGCCCAATCCTTTTTGTAGCAAAGTACAAGACTAGACAAATTCTTATATAGAGAAAAGCGCTCCCGAGGACACATGGGAATTATCGTCAAGCTAGGTTTCATCACGATCATATGATTCGCGTTCGGTACTTTGATAATCTGATATGTGGGTGGACCGGTGCTTGGGTGCTGTCCTTACTTGGACAAGCATCCCACTTATGATTAACCTCTATTGCAAGCATCCGCAACTACAACAAAAGTATTAAGGTAAACCTAACCATAGCATGAAACATGTGGATCCAAATCAGCCCCTTACGAAGCAACGCATAAACTAGGGTTTAAGCTTCTGTCACTCTAGCAACCCATCATCTACTTATTACTTCCCAATGCCTTCCTCTAGGCCCAAATAATGGTGAAGTGTCATGTAGTTGACGTTCACATAACACCACTAGAGGAGAGACAACATATATCCCATCAAAATATCGAACGAATACCAAATTCACATGACTACTAATAGCAAGACTTCTCCCATGTCCTCGGGAACAAATGTAACTACTCACAAAGCATATTCATGTTCATAATCAGAGGGGTATTAATATGCATATAGGATCTGAACATATGATCTTCCACCAAATAAACCAAATAGCATCAACTACAAGGAGTAATCAACACTACTAGCAACCCAGAGGTACCAATCCTAGACTTGGAGACAAGAATTGGATACAAGAGATGAACTAGGGTTTGAGAGGAGATGGTGCTGGTGAAGATGTTGATGTAGATTGACCCCCTCCCGATGAGAGGATCGTTGGTGATGACGATGGCGATGATTTCCCCCTCCCGGAGGGAAGTGTCCCCGGCAGAATAGCTCCGCCGGAGCCCTAGATTGGTTCCGCCAAGGTTCCGCCTCGTGGCGGCGGAGTCTCGTCCCGAAAGCTTGCTTATGATTTTTTTCTCATCGAAAGACTCCATATAGCAGAAGATGGGCATCGGAAGGCCACCAGGGGGCCCACGAGGCAGGGGGCGCGCCCAGGGGGTAGGGCGCGCCCCCCACCCTCGTGGCCAGGGTGTGGCCCCCCTCTGGAACTTCTTGCGCTCAGTATTTTTTATATATTCTGAAAATGACTTCCGTGAAGTTTCAGGACTTTTGGAGCTGTGTAGAATAGGTCTATAATATTTCCTCCTTTTCCAGCCTAGAATCCCAGCTGCCAGCATTCTCCCTCTTTATGTAAACCTTGTAAAATAAGAGAGAATAGGCATAAGTATTGTGACATAATGTGTGATAACAGCCCATAATGCAATAAATATCGATATAAAAGAATGATGCAAAATGGACGTATCATACACCAAATAACACTTATTTAGGTTCAACACTAATCCCGAAGGTAGAGGGAGTACGCGATGTTGATCTTATCAACCTTGGAATCACTTCCAACACACATCGTTACCTTGCCCTTAACTAGTATCTGTTCATT
This sequence comes from Triticum urartu, assembly GCF_003073215.2. Classification (NCBI taxonomy): domain Eukaryota; kingdom Viridiplantae; phylum Streptophyta; class Magnoliopsida; order Poales; family Poaceae; genus Triticum; species Triticum urartu. Next base: position 331,456,432 of record NC_053022.1, read on the forward strand.
TTGTAACTCCTGTTTCGAGTTACAAATCTTGGCAACTAAACCGGTATCAAATAACCAGGGGCTACTATGAACACTAGTAAAGTACACATCAATAACATGTATATCAAATATACCTTTGTTCACTTTGCCATCCTTCTTATCTGCCAAGTTTTTGGGGTAGTCCCGCTTCCAGTGACCAGTCCCTTTGCAGTAAAAGCACTCAGTCTCAGGCTTGGGTCTAGCTTTGGGCTTCTTTCCGAAGTGGCAACTTGCTTGCCATTCTTCTTGAAGTTCCCTTTCTTTCCCTTTGCCCTTTTTCCTGAAACTAGTGGTTGTTAACCATCAACACTTGATGCTCTTTCTTGATTTCCACCTTCGCCGATTTTAGCATAGCGAAGAGCTCGGAAATCGTTTTTCGTTATCCCTTGCATATTATAGTTCATCATGAAATTCTAGTAACTTGGTGATAGTGACTAGAGAACTTTGTCAATCACTATCTTATCTGGAAGATTAACTCCCACTTGATTCAAGCGATTGTAGTACCCAGACATTCTGAGCACATGCTCACTAGCTGAGCTATTCTCCTCCATCTTGTAGGCAAAGTACTTATCAGAGGTATCATACCTCTTAACACGGGCATGAGTGTGAAATACCAATTTCAACTCTTGGAACATCTCATATGCTCCATGGCGTTCAAAACGTTTTTGAAGTCCCGATTCTAAGCCGTAAAGCATGGTGCACTAAACTATCAAGTAGTCATCATACCGAGCTTGTCAAATGTTCATAACATTGGCATCTGCTCTTGCAATAGGTCTGTCACCTAGCGGTGCATAAAGGACATAATTCTTCTGTGCAGCAATGAGGATATTCCTCAGATCACGGACCCAGTCCGCATTATTGCTACTATCATCTTTCAACTTATTTTTCTTTAGGAACATATCAAAAATAAACGGGGAGCTACATCGCGAGCTATTGATCTACAACATAATTTGCAAATACTATCTGGACTAAGTTCATGATAAATTAAGTTCAATTAATCATATTACTTAAGAACTCCCAGCTGGATAGACATCCCTCGAGTCATCTAAATGATCACGCGATCCATATCAACTAAACCATGTCCGATCATCATGTGAGATGGAGTAGTTTTCAATGGTGAACATCTCTATGTTGATCATATCTACTATATGATTCACGTTCGACCTTTCGGTCTCCAATGTTCCGAGGCCATGTCTTTACATGCTAGGCTCGTCAAGTTTAACCCGAATATTCCGCGTGTGCAAAACTGTCTTGCACCCGTTGTATGTGAACGTAGAGCTTATCACACCCGATCATCACGTGGTGTCTCAACATGACGAACTGTCACAGCGGTGCATACTCAGGGAGAACACTTATACCTTGAAATTTAGCGAGGGATCATCTTATAATTCTACCGCCGTACTAAGCAAAATCAGATGCATAAAATATAAACATCACATGCAATCAAAATATGTGACATGATATGGCCATCATCATCTTGTGCCTTTGATCTCCATTTCCAAAGCACCGTCATGATCTCCATCGTCCACGTCTTGACACCTTGATCTACATCGTAGCGTCGTGGTCATCTCGCCAACTATTGCTTCTACAACTATCGCTAACGCATAGTGATAAAGTAAATCAATTACATGGCGTTTGCATTTCATACAATAAAGCGACAACCATAAGGCCCCTACCAGTTGCCGATAACTTTTACAAAACATGATCATCTCATACAATAACGTATATCACATCATGTCTTGACCATATCACATCACAACATGCCCTGCAAAAACAAGTTAGGCATCCTCTACTTTGTTGTTGCAAGTTTTACGTGGCTGCTACGGGCTTCTAGCAAGAACCGTTCTTACCTACGCATCAAAACCACAATGATGTTTCATCAAGTTTGTTGTTGTAACCTTCAACAAGGACCGGTCGTAGTCAAATTCGATTCAACTAAATTTGGAGAAACAGACACCCACCAGCCACATTTATGCAAGACAAGTTGCATGTCTATCGGTGGAACCGGTCTCATGAATGTGGTCATGTAAGGTTGGTCCGGGCTGCTTCATCCAACAATACCGTCGAATCAAAATAAGACATTGGTGGTAAGCAGTATGACTATCACTGCCCACAACTCTTTGTGTTCTACTCGTGCATATCATCTACGCATAGACCTGGCTCGGATGCCACTGTTGGGAAACATAGCATCTAATTTCAAAAAAATTCCTACACTCACGCAAGATCTATCTGGGAGATGCATAGAAACAAGAGGGGTAGACTATGTCCACGTACCCTCGTAGACCGAAAGCAGAAGCGTTTGACAACGCGGTTGATGTAGTCGAACTTCTTCTTGTTCCGACCGATCAAGCACCGAACGTACGGCACCTCCGAGTTCTTCACACGTTCAGCTCGATGAAGTCCCTCGAATTCTTGATCTAGCAAAGTGTCGAGGGAGAGTTCCGTCAGCACGACGGCGTGGTGACAGTGATGGTGAAGTGATCCGCGTAGGGCTTCGCCTAAGCACTACGAAGATATGACCGGAGGTGTAAACTATGGAGGGGGGCGCCGCACACGGCTAACAATTGTTGGTGTGTCTTCTAGCGATGCCCCCCCCCCCTCATATATATAGGTTGGAGGGGAGGAAAGGCAGACAAGGGGGCGCCCCAAGTAGAAGGAATCCTACTTGGGGTCCTCCCAATTCGGCCTCCCCCTTTCCTATTCCTATTTGGAGTAGGAAGGAAAGAGGGGGAAGGGGGAATCCTATTCCCTTTTTCCTTTCCGCCTTCCCCTTTTCTACTCCAATTTGGCCAGCCCGTATGGGGGGCACACCAGCCCCTTAGGGGCTAGTTTGTCCCTCTCTTGGCCCATTAGGCTCATATAGTTTGTCGGGGGTTGCCCGGAACCCCTTCCGGTGACCCGATACATACCTGGTACCTCCGGAACACTTTCGGTGTCCAAATACTATCGTCCTATATATGAATCTTTACCTCTCGACCCTTTCGAGACTCCTCGTCATGTCTGTGATCTCATCCGGGACTCCGAACAAGATTCGGTCACCAAATCACATAACTCATATAATACAAATCGTCATCAAACGTTAAGCGTGCGGACCGTATGTGTTCGAGAACTATGTAGACATGACCGAGACACCTCTCCGGTCAATAACCAATAGCGGAACATGGATGCTCATATTGGCTCCCACATATTCTATGAAGATCTTTATCGGTCAAACCGTTATGACAACATATGTTATTCCCTTTGTCATTGGTATGTTACTTGCCCGAGATTCGATCGTCGGTATCTCCATACCTAGTTCAATCTCGTTACTGGCAAGTCTCTTTACTCATTCCGTAATGCATCATCCCGCAACTAACTCTTTAGTCACATTGCTTTCAAGGCTTATTATGATGAGCATTACCGAGAGGGCCCAGAGATACCTCTCTGATACTCGGAGTGACAAATCCTAATCTCGATCTATGCCAACCCAACAAACACCTTCGGAGATACCTGTAGAGCATCTTTATAATCACCCAGTTACATTGTGATGTTTGATAGCACACAAGGTATTCCTCTGGTATCCAGGAGTGGCATAATCTCATAGTCAAAGGAATATGTATAAGTCATGTAGAAAGCAATAGCAATAAAACTTAACAATCATTATGCTAAGCTAACGGATGGGTCTTGTCCATCACATCATTATCCTATGGTTAGGAAACTCAACCATCTTTGATCAACGAGCTAGTCTAGTAGAGGCTTACTAGGGACACAGTGTTTTGTCTATGTATCCACACATGTATCAAGTTTCCGGTTAATACAATTCTAGCATGAATAATAAACATTTATCATGATATAAGGAAATATAAATAACAACTTTATTATTGCCTCTAGGGCATATTTCCTTCAGGCACAACCCACCAGGGCGCACCTGGGCCACGAGGCGCGCCCAGGTGGGTTGTGCCCACCTCGGTGGCCTCCCGCGCCGCCTCTTTGCTCTATAAATACCCCAATATTCCAAAAACCCTAGGAGAGTCGATGAAAATCAATTCCAGTCGCCGCAAGTTCCAGAAACCACAGATCCAATCTAAACACCATCATGAAGGGGTTCATCATCCTCATTGGTGCCTCTCCGATGATGCGTGAGTAGTTCTTTGTAGACCTAAGGGTCCATAGTTAGTAGCTAGATGGTTTCCTCTCTCTCTCTCTTGATTCTCAGTACAATGGTCTCTTAGAGATCCATTTGATGTAACTCTTTTTGTGATGTGTTTGTTGGGATCCGATGAACTTTGAGTTTATGATCAGATCTATGTTTTTATCCATGAAAGTTATTTGAGTCTTTTGATCTCTTATATGCATGAATACTTATAGCCTCGTATTTTCTTCTTTGAATCTTTGGTTTAGTTAGGCCAACTAGATCGATTTTTCTTGCCATGAGAAGAGGTGCTTTGTGATGGGTTCGATGTTACGGTGCTTGATCCCAGTGACAGAAGGGGAACCGACACGTATGTATCGTTGCTATTAAGGATAACAAGATGGGTTCTATTTCTACATAAATAGATCTTGTCTACATCATGCCATCATTCTTATTGCATTACTCCATTTCTCCATGAACTTAATACACTAGATGCATGCTGGATAGAGGTTGATGTGTGGAGTAATAGTACTATATGCAGGCAGGAGTCGGTCTACTAATCTTGGACGTGATGCCTATATAATGATCATTGCTTGGATATCGTCATGATTATTTGAAGTTGTATCAATTGCCCAACAGTAATTTGTTTACCCACCTTGCTATTTTTCTCGAGAGAATCCACTAGTGAAATCTATGGCCCTCAGGTCTCTTCTTTATTATATTTGCCTTTGCGATCTATTTTTATTTGATTTTATTTTCAGATTTATTAATCCAAAAATACAAAAATACCTTGCTACAATTTTTATTTATTTATTTTATCTCACGATCCCGCGAGATCTATTTATCCAATCTACTACAATTTTACCTATCTTTTTTACCCGTGAGGGATTGACAACCCCTCTCTTACGTCGGGTTGCAAGTATTTGTTTTTTGTGTGCAGGAGCTATTTACGTGGTGTTGCGTAGTTCTCCTACTGGTTCGATAACCTTGGTCTCATCACTGAGGGAAATACCTACGGTAGTTGTGCTGCATCATCTCTTCCTCTTTGGGGAAATACCGACGTAGATCTACTTATGTGTTTTTATGCCTAGCTAAGGGCGTTAAACAATAGCGCTTGTTGGGAGGCAACCCAATTTTATTTTTGTTCTTTGCTTTTTGGTTCTGTTTTTAAATAAATAATTCATCTGGCCTCTGGTTAGATGTGTTTTTGTGTTTTAATTAATGTTTGTGCCAAGTAAGACCTTTGGGATGGCTTACTGTGATAGTTGTTTTGATCTTACTGTAAAACAGAAACTTTTGCACTCAGGAAAACAATTCTCTTTTTTAACAAAAGCATGATAAAATACTAATTCTTGTTGAAAATTATTGGTACACAAATTTCCAGGTTTTCCTAATTTTCAGAATTTTTGGAGTTACAGAAGTATTCGATAGTTACAGATTGTTCTGTTTTTGACAGATTCTATTTTCTTTGTATTGTTTGCTTATTTTGATGAATCTATGGGTAGTATCGGGGGGTATGAACCATGGAAAAGTTGGAATACAGTAGGTATTACACCAATATGAATAAAGAATGAGTTCACAACAGTACGAAAAGTGGTCATTTATTTTCTTATACTAACGTAGCTTATGAGATTTTCTGTTGAGTTTTGTGTTGTGAAGTTTTCAAGTTTTGGGTAAGGATTTGATGGACTATGGAATAAGCAGTGGCAATAGCCTAAGCTTGGTGATGCCCAAGGCACCCCAAGGTAATATTCAATGACAACAAAGAGCCTAAGCTTGGGGAGGCCCCGGAAGGCATTCCCTCTTTCGTCTTCGTCTATCGGTAACTTTACTTGAGGCTATATTTTTATTCACCACATGATATGTGTTTTGCTTAGAGCGTCTTGTATGATTTGACTCTTTACTTTTTAGTTTGCCACAATCATCCTTGTTGTACACACCTTTTGAGAGGGACACGCATGAATCGTGATTTATTAAATTACTCTATGTGCTTCACTTATATCTTTTGAGCTAGGCAATTTTGCTCTAGTGCTTCACTTATATCTTTTTGGAGCACGGCGGTGGTTTTTTTATAGAAATTTTTGAACTCTCACGCTTCACTTATATTATTTTGAGAGTCTTTTTAAACAGCATGGTAATTTGCTTTGGTTATGAATTTAGTCCTAATATGATAGGCATCCAAGAGGGATATAATAAAAACTTTCATATAAAGTGCATTGAATACTATGAGAAGTTTGATTCCTTATGATTGTTTTGAGATATAGAGATGGTGATATTAGAGTCATGCTAGTGAGTAATTGGGAATTGGAGAAATACTTGTGTTAAGGTTTGTGATTCATGTCGCATGCACGTATGGTGAACCGTTATGTGATGAAGTCGGAGCATGATTTATTTTTTGATTGTCTTCCTTATGAGTGGCGGTCGGGGACGAGCGATGGTCTTTTCCTACCAATCTATCCCCCTAGGAGCATGCGCATAGTACTTTATTTCGATGACTAATAGATTTTTGCAATAAGCATGTGTGTTCTGTATGACTAATATTGAGTCCATGGATTATACGCACTCTCACCCTTCCACCATTGCTAGCCTCTCTAGTGCCACACAACCTTCGCCGGTACCATACACCCACCATATACCTTCCTCAAAACAGCCACCATACCTACCTATTATGACATTTTCATAGCCATTCTGAGATATATTGCCATGCAACTTTCCACCGTTCCATTTTATTATGACATGTTCCATCATTGTCATATTGCTTTGCATGATCATGTAGTTGACATCGTATTTCTAGCAAAGCCACCTTTCATAATTCTTTCATACATGTCACTTTTGAGTCATTGCACATCCCGGTACACCGCCAGAGGCATTCATATAGAGTCATATTTTGTTCTAAGTATCGATTTGTAATTCTTGAGTTGTAAGTAAATAAAAGTGTGATGATCATCATTATTAGAGCATTGTCCCACATGAGGAAAGGATGATGGAAGCTATGATTCCCCCACAAGTTGGGATGAGTCTTCGGACTTTGCAAAAAAATAAAAGAGGCCAAAGAATCCCACATAAAAAATGAGAGAAAAGAGAAAAGGGACAATGTTACTATCCCTTTTCCACACTTGTGCTTCAAAGTAGCACCATGATCTTCATGATAGAGAGTCTCCTATATTGTCACTTTCATATACTAGTGGGAATTTTTCATTATAGAACTTGGCTTGTATATTCCAATGATTGGCTTCCTCAAATTGCCCTAGGTCTTCATGAGCAAGCAATTTGGATGCACACCCACTTACTTTTCTTTTGAGCTTTCATAAACTTATAGCTCTAGTGCATCCATTGCATGGAAATCCCTACTCACTCACATTGATATCTATTGATGGGCACCTCCATAGCCCGTCGATACGCCTAGTTGATGCGAGACTATCTCCTTATTTTGTCCTCTCCACAACCACCATATTCTGTTCCACTTATAGTGATATGTCCGTGGCTCACGCTCATGTATTGCGTGAAGGTTGAAAAGGTTTGAGAACACCAAAAGTATGAAACAATTGTTTGGCTTTTCATCGGGGTTGTGCATGTTTTGAATATTTTGTGTGATGAAGATGGAGCATAGCCAGACTATATGATTTTGTAGGGATAAGCTTTCTTTGGCCACGTTATTTTGAGAAGACATAATTGCCTTGTTAGTATGCTTGAAGTATTATTGTTTTTATGTCAATATTAAACGTTTGTTTTGAATCTTATGGATCTGAACATTCATGCCACAATAAAGAAAATTACATGGATAAATATTTTAGGTAGCATTCCACATCAAAAATTCTGTTTTTATCATTTACCTACTCGAGGACGAGCAGGAATTAAGCTTGGGGATGCTTGATACGTCTCCAACGTATCTATAATTTTTTATTGTTCCATGCTATTATATTATTTGTTTTGGATGTTTTATATGCATTAATATGCTATTTTATATTATTTTGGGACTAACTTATTAACCTTGAGCCCAGTGCCAGTTTTTGTTTTTTCCTTGTTTTTGAGCTTCGCAGGAAAGGAATACCGAATGGAGTCCAAACGGAATAAAACCTTCGCGATGATTTTTCTTGGACCCGAAGACACCCATGAGACTTGGAGTGCAAGTCAGAAGGGCCATGAGGAGGCCACAAGGGTGGAGGGCACGCCCGGGGAGGTAGGGCGCGCCCCCTACCTTGTGGGCCCCTTAGTGACCCCCTGACCTAGATCTTCCTCCTATATATTCACATATATTCCTGAACCTCCAGAAGCATCCACGAAAACACTTTTCCACTACCGCAACCTTCTGTTCCCGGGAGATCCCATCTTGGGGCTTTTTCCTACATCCTGCTGGAGGGGGATTCGATCACGGAGGGCTTCTACATCAACTCTATTGCCCTTCCGATGAAGCGTGAGTAGTTTACCACAGACCTACGGGTCCATAGCTAGTAGCTAGATGGCTTATTCTCTCTCTTTGATTCTCAATACCATGTTCTCCTCGATGTTCTTGGAGATCTATCCGATGTAATCTTCTTTTGCGGTGTGTTTGTCGAGATCCGATGAATTATGGATTTATGATCAGCTTATCTATGAATATTATTTGAATCTTCTCTGAATTCTTTTATGCATGATTTGATATCTCTTGTAATTCTCTTCGAACTATCAGTTTAGTTTGTCCAACTAGATTGGTTTTTCTTGCAATGAGAGAAGTGCTTAGCTTTGGGTTCAATCTTGTGGTGTCCTCTCCCAGTGATAGTAGGGGCAGCGAGGCACGTATTGTTGCCATCGAGGATAAAAAGATGGGGTTTACATCATATTGCTTGAGTTTATTCTCTACATCATGTCATCTTACTTAAAGCTTTACTCTGTTCTTTATGAACTTAATACTCTAGATGCAGGCAGTAGTCGGTCAATGTGTGGAGTAATAGTAGTAGATGCATGAAGGAGTCGGTCTACTTGACATGGACGTGATGCCTATATTTCATAATCATTGCCTTAGATATCGTCATAACTTTGCGATTTTCTATCAATTGCTCGACAGTAATTTGTTCAGCCACCGTATTATTTGTTATCTTGAGAGAAGCCTCTAGTGAAACTTATGGCCTCTGGGTCTATTTTCCATCATATAAGTTTCCGATCTACTATTTTGCAATCTTTTACTTTCTGATCTATAAACAAAAAACCCCAAAAATATTTACTTTATCTTTTGTTTAGTTTTATCTATCTCTATCAGATCTCACTTTTGCAAGTGACCATGAAGGGATTTACAACCCCTTATCGCATTGGGTGCAAGTGTTTGATTGTTTGTGTAGGTATTGGTGATTTGTGCGTTGTCTCCTACTGGATTGATACCTTGGTTCTCTAACTGAGGGAAATACTTATCTCTACTTTGTTGCATCACCATTTCCTCTTCAAGGGAAAAATCAATGCAAGCTCAAGAAGTATCAGGTGCCATGATTTCAGATCTGAACCATTTATGTTATCACCATTATATCTATGTTCTAGATCCGATCTTGCAAGTTATATTCACCTATTACGTGTTATGATCCGTAAACCCCGGAGTGACTGTAGTCGGGATACTTCTAGTGATGACCGTAGTTTGAGGAGTTCATGTATTCACTATGTGTTAATGCTTTGTTCCGGTTATCTATTAAAAGGAGGCCTAATATCCCTTAGTTTCCAATTGGACCCCGCTGCCACGGGAGGGTAGGACAAAAGATGTCATGCAAGTTCTTTCCATAAGCATGTATGACTATTTACGGAATACATGTCTACATTATATTTATGAACTGGAGCTAGTGCCGTATCGCCCTAGGTTATGACTGTTATATGATGAATATCATCCAACAAATTCACCGATCCAATGCCTACGAATTTCTCTTATATTGTTCTTGCTAAGTTACTACTGCTACTGTTACTATTACACTTGCAACCAAATCATTGCTATCATTATTACTATTACTATTGTTGTCGCTACTACTATCAAAATTGTCATACTACTTTGCTACTGATCACTTTGCTGCAGATAATTAATCTCCAGGTGTGGTTGAATTGACAACTTGGCTGCTAATACTTGCAAATATTCTTTGGCTCCCCTTGTGTAAAATCAATAAATTTGGGTTGAATACTCTACCCTCGAAAACTATTGCGGTCCCCTATACTTGTGGGTTATCAACCTACTCCAGCGCCACCCGTCCATCCTTCTGTCGCCCACCATTGCCATCCACCCGCTATATAAACTCCAGCCCCGCCCATAGATGCAGTCATCCTCCTCATGTCCCTTTCTCCTCTTCGCACCATGCTCACCATGGCCTCTTCGTGCTCCAAAACCCTCTAGGATGGCCTCTCATTTGACCAGAAGAAGGAGATAGCCGCCATTGCTACTGGCTGGCTGGCCGGCAGGCAGACAGAGGCCAACGACATCCCAATAGAGGACGCGCTGGTACCACCCTCCTCGTAGGTGCATGCCAGCATCACTATCGGCGAGGCCCATGCCCACTATATGGACTTGGTGCAAGAGGAGCGTGAGGCCAAGTTCTGGGAGGCATAGGCCAACCAAACCTAAAACCTCCGTCTCCTCAACGAGCACTGATACGTCCCCAATGTATCTATAATTTTTTACTATTCCATGCTATTATAGTATCAATCTTGGATGTTTTATATGTCATTATATGCAGTTATATATCATTTTTTGGGACTAACCTATTAACTTAGTGCCCAGTGCCAGTTGCTGTTTTTTTTGCATGTTTTTGGCTTTTCAAGAAATCAATGTCAAAAAAAGTCCAAACGGAGAAAAAACTTTGGATTAATTTTTTCTGGACCAGAAGAGACCCTAGAAGGTTTGGGAGAAGGCCAGAAGAGCCATGAGGGAGTGACAAGCCCTAGGGCGCGCAATAGGGGGCGCGCCCCCAGGCGTGTGGGCCCCTCGTGGCACCTCCAACCCTAATTCCACCACTATAAATACTCAAATATTCCTGTGACATCACAGAGCCACCTGGAAAACTTTTTCCGCCGCTGCAAGTTCCAGAACCACGAGATCCCATCTGGAGGCCTTCTCCGGTACTCTGCCGGAGGGGGAATTGATCACGGAGGGTCTCTGCATCAACCTTGCTACCCTTCCGGTGATGTGTGAGTAGTTTACCACAGACCTATGGGTCCATAGTTAGCAGTTAGATGGCTTCTTCTTCTCTCTTTGATCTTCAATACAATGTTCTCCTTGATGTTCTTGGAGATCTACTTGATGTAATGACTTTTTGCGGTGTGTTTGTTGGGATCTGATGAATTGTGAGTTTATGATCAGATCTATCCATGAATATTATTTGAGTTTTCTCTGAGCTCTTTTGTGCATGATTACTATAGCTTCGTATTTCTCTCTGATCTATTGATTTGGTTTGGCCAACTAGATTGATTTATCTTGCAATGGGAGAGGTGCTTTGTAATGGGTTCGATCTTGCGGTGCTCAATCCCAGCGACAGAAGGGGACATGACACGTATTGTGTGGTTGTTATTAAGGATAAAAATATGTGGTATATTCATATGTGAGTTTACTTTGTCTACATCATGCTTAAGGCGTTACTCCATTCTTTATGAACCTAATACTCTAGATGCATGCTGGATAGTGGTCGATGTGTGGAGTGATAGTAGTAGACGCAGAATCGCTTCGGTCTACTTTTCTCGAACATGATGCCTATATACATGTTCATTGCCTTGGATATCGTCATGATTATTCGCTTTTCTATCACTTGACCAACAGTAATTTGTTTACCCACCATATGCTATTTTCAAGAGAGAAGCCTCTAGTGAAAACTATGGCCCCCGGGTCTACTTTTATCATATATTAAAACCAAAAATACCTTGCTGTGTTTTTACTTTATTTATTTTATTTTGTATTTTAGTTTGATCTATCTGTGTATCACTATACAATTTAATCTTGCTCGTAACCGTTCAGGGATTGACAACCCCTTGTTTGCATTAGGTTGCAAGGATTTGTTATTTGTGTGCAGGTGCTGCTAACAAGGTGTTGCTTGGTTCTCCTCCTGGATTGATAACCTTGGTTCTTAACTGGGGGAAATACTTATCTCTACTATAATGCATCATCCTCTCCTCTTCGGGGAAATCCCAACGCAGCTCACAAGTAGTAAGCACCTGCTAGCGGAGGAGCAACTCGTCACCGGCACGGCCATCGCGTCGGATGCGTACGTGGTGGAGCACAACACTGCTCGAGTCCTACCGCTCCACCCACGACACCGTCGTGACCGCTGGCGGTACCGCCAATATCAGGAAGAATTATAGCTAGGCCACCTAGAAGGAGATGGAAGAGGCGGCGAACAAGGTGTTTGGCAAGAGCGGCGATAAGGAGGACATCCTCGGCTCCACCAAGGCCGCGCCCTGCCACCACGACCACGAAGCCGACACGTCTGTCGGTTCCACCGACAACGAGAAAGAGTAGTGCATGGTAGGTCACCGTCGCTCAGGTCCCAAGAAGGACACCGCTCTTCCCCTCCCGTTGAATCCAAGCTTAGAGGGCTGAAAATCGTCAGCTGGTTAGCCACTCAGTTTGTAGTGGCATGCGGAGGCAGAGCTGGAGAGCACCAAGGCGGAACTGGAGAAGGCGAAGGCAAGAGCCGGAGCTTTAGTTCTCGAAGCTCATGGCCGAACATGGGAAACGGCACCGGCGATCATTTACATTAGGTTTAGAATAGGGTTTAGTTTAAAATTGTTCAAAATATAATGAATTTCGTCTAGATTATATGAAAAATGTCTGAATTGTAATGGATGCGCTCCCGATTATATGAAAATCCACCGTGTTTGCATGAATTTCATCTAGTGTGTTGAAATTTGGTTCGAAATGTACGCGGGCAATGTTGGATGGCTGCCTCCCGCATCCTTGTCCGTGAACTGGTCCCCCCTATCTGTTGACAGATGCGGGAGAGAATTTGCGGGTCAGCATTGGATATGCTCGCCTTGGGTATGCCTGATTCACCACTATAGCAATAGAACATGTTTTCTGTGTACACTTCTCTTGTGCCCGGCTCGCGTTCCCATCTTTGTCTCATCTGCCTTGTCGAAGTATATTGTTAGCCTCTCTCCACCAGTTCAAACTTTTCAAGTAAGTTCTTTTTCTTTTTCTTTCACGAATACGTAAGGATGTGTATCATTCCATTCATAGGTAGGAGAGAAAAAGAGTTAAGGAGGGGTGCAACTCTTGGTGTTGTACACATGGATGGCGAACCCAAGAGTGCAAATTGAGTAGAGAGAGGTGAGGTTGCTCGGCCTCGGTCAGGCATATTAGGGCATCTCCAATGCCGACCCTCAAACTTCCCGCATCCATCCGGGCCGCGGTGTCCGGACCGTGGAAGCCATCCAACGCGGGCTTGTATCAGTCCGCGGCGCATTTTCTTTCTTAAATCGGAGACAAACGTGTGGGGGGAGGGCTTTGCGAGAGTCCGGACCAATCCCATGCCCGCTTCTGATCTCCCTGGCCAACCCAAACACCTCCTTCCTCGCCCATGCGAATTCCCGCTTGGCACCAGCTGCCTGCATTCGTGCCGATGTAGAGCATGCCTCGCCACATTGAAGACAGCTTAGGGCGACGCGACCTCTCACTGCCTCGGCCATTGAAGCGGCGCGCCGGCTGAGGACAACGTCTGCGACGCATCTCCATGTCCACGCATGTTCAATGCCCCATTCGTTCGTGTGCCGCCATAAGTAGGCTCGCCGGTCGAGAAACCCACTCTGGCATCACACATTGACGCATTCGGATGCCTCGCCTCACCGGAATCCGCTATTTAAATGCGGCCACACCGAACTAACTTCACACCACAACACAAGCTGCTCCCCATCCTCCTCCCTTGCACTTCATCTGCCATGACTGTTGATGCCTACTACGCAACCTTCTTCTTGTAGACTCATGTTGGGCCTCCAAGCACAGAGTTTTGTAGGACAGTAGCAAATTTCCCTCAAGTCGATGACCTAAGGTTTATCAATCCGTGGGAGGCGTAGGATGAAGATTATCTCTCTCAAACAACCGTGCAACCAAATAACAAAGAGTCTCTTGTGTCCCCAACACACCCAATACAATGGTAAATTGTATAGGTGCACTAGTTCGGCGAAGGGATGGTGATACAAGTGTAATATAGATGGTAGATATAGGTTTTTGTAATATGAAAATATAAAACAGCAAGGTAACTAGTAACAAAAGTGAGCAAAAATGGTATTGCAATGCTTGAAAACAAGGCCTAGGGTTCATACTTTCACCAGTGCAAATTCTCTCAACAATGATAACATAATTGAATCATATGGCAATCCCTCAACGTGCAACAAAGAATCACTCCAAAATTTCTATAGGAGAACATAGGACGAAAACGTGCATCAACCCCTATGCATAGATTACCCCAATGTCACCTCGGAAATCCGCGAGTTGAGTGCCAAAACGTACATCAAGTGAACCAATATAACATCCCATTGTCACCACAGATATCCCATCGCAATACATACATCAAGTATTCTCAAATCCAATATTCAATCCAACATAACGAAACCTCAAAGAGCAAGACTCAATTCATCACAAGAAGGTAGAGGGGGGAAACACCATATGATCCAACTATAGTAACAAAGCTCGCGGTACATCAAGATCGTGCCAAATCAAGAACATGAGAAAGAGATCAAACACATAGCTATTGGTACATACCCTCAGCCCCGAGGGTGAACTAGTCCCTCCTCGTCATGGAGGCCAACGGGATGATGAAGATGGCCTCCGGTGATGGGTTTCCCCCTCCGGCAGGGTGCCGAAATGGGCTCCCGATTGGTTTTTCGTGGCTACAGAGGCTTGCGGCGGTGGAACTTCCGATCTAGGTTTATTTCTGGAGGTTTCTATATTTATAGGAATTTTTGGCATCGGAAACAAGTCAGGAGGGTTCCCGAGGGGCCAACAAGCCCTCAGGGCGCGCCCTGGAGGCTTGTGGCCTCCTCGAAACTCTTCTGGCCCAGCTCCAGTTCTTTCGGGGGTCTCTCTTGGTCCATAAAAAATCACCGTAATTTTCAGCCCATTCTGAGAACTTCTATTTCTGCACAAAAAACGACACCACGGTAGTTCTGTTGAAAACAGCGTCAGTCCGGGTTAGTTCTAATAAAATCATACCAAAACCATATAAAATTGTTGCAAACATGGCATGAATACTTCATAAATTATAGATACATTGGAGACGTATCAACTGCTGGCGGTGAAACTCCGTGGGAGAGCCTGTCCACAGAGATGAAGCACACCATGGCCGCCCCTGCCGCCGCCTGGCAGAGCCGCCGTGCTAGCAGGATTGAGGTTGGCTTGCCAGCCAGCTCGCCCGAGGTCTCTAACGACGAGGACAAGACCACGACGGAGAGGGGCTTCGACGACACCGTCCTGGCTCCCGCGCCTCCTGTGCACGCCGACTTCACCATGGAGAGGGCATGCGTGCACTACAACGCCGTCATGGCAGAGGTGCGGCCTGCGCCAGCGCCTTTGTCGGCATTCCAGCAGGCGCAGGAGGAACAGTGGTACAACTTGTTCCTCTTGGAGCGCACCGACTGGCGGAGGGATAGATCTACGGCGAGCGCATGAGCGAGGAGGCTGTGGCGGCCATGGCCGTGACAAATCCCAACTTCGTCGCGGAGTAGCGTGCCATCTACAATGACGTACGCGCTCAAGCCGCTGCTCAGCAGGAAGCGGACGCCGTCGAGGCATGGCTCCAGGCGATCGTAGAGGAGAACAACGCCATTTGCGCCTCCTACATGCCACCGATGAACTATCAGGCAGCCCAGTGGGACGACGACAGCGCCGGTGCCACCATTTCCATCATGGACCTCATGTCCATCGATGACGGATAGGTCACAGACTCCTCCGAGGATGAGTAGGCCACGGGAGGCGGCAGGGCCTGGTGTCTCATGTGGGCCGGTCCGTCTCACGTGTTGTACTCTTTCTCGCTGGAGACCGCACCTTCACTTCACGGGTCTTAACGCCGATGATCATGGAGACGGCGGATGGAGGAAGACATGGGCTTGGACACCGGGCACCGTCGCCGTAGGATAGGTTTAGTGGCGGGTATTTTTGCCTTTTTTGGGAAAATGAGGTTAAAACCCCTGGCCACTGCATCAATCGATGCATACAACCATCTTTATTAATTATTCAACAAAGATCTGACAAGAACACACATCAAGCCATCTGAAGCCACCACTCACACCTACAAACTAGATAATGGGGAGTGCTCTCACTTCCCATATCTAAAACCGGTGTCGTCGTTGATCCATCCACATAACATATTGGAACCTACAGCCGGTGGAGCAAACCTAAAGCGTACACCACATGCACGTTAAAGAAGTCGCCATCATCATCGAACCACTGACCCATCTTCAGGAAAGAGATCTGAATCATCCTTGCCGGTCCGGCCATCTGTCGAAGCCACCATGGTGCCCAACGACACCACCTCCTTGCGCACAAACTACTGAGCACGTCACGGTCGCAGCCGGTACACCGCAGCACCATGCAGACAAGTACCACCGGCTAACACGGCTTGAAATCTCTGGAAGATCTGTCGTGTGTAGCACCTGCCGAACAGGCATGACACAGCGTAGCACCTGTCGGCCAGGCATGACTTGACATCTCCACCGAAGCTCCGTGCAAGACGAACCCGCTCCACCTCCTGCCTTGTCTTTTGGCGCTGCTCCACAAACAATGCTCCCACGAAATGACACCGCAGTGTCGCCATCATCCGATCTGGAAGACCAGATCCTAGGGTTTCCCCTGTAGCAGCATGAGTGGGTCGACAATAGTTACACGACGATGCCTTCATCAAGGTAACGATGCAAAATGCTGCCATCGCCTGCCATTCGCTCTGTTTTCACCGGCAACTATGACCCCCGTCTCGCAGCAGGTACTAGATGACGAATCTTGAGATCTGACCACCCAGCCTCAGGCCAACTACCTCAGACGGAGGAGATGACCACCACCGCCAGCTGCACCGGCCAGATCTAATCTGACCAGAGGCGCCGCCGACCAGTCCACAAGCTCTCCATGTCGCCGCCATTGATCCGACGCCCGATGGCACGCCGCCGCAGCATCCGACAGTCGCCGCCCCGCCCGAATAGGGCCGTCCGCAGCGCCTGCAGCCACCGTCGCCGCACCGCATAGATTGGATCGGCCGTGCCACCACACGTTTAGGGGCCCGCACCACCCCTAAGACGCGGGAGAGAGGGAGTCCTCCGCCACCGCCGTCGGCCTCGGGCTTAGCCCGGCGGCGTCCCTTGGCGGCGGCGGAGGAGGAAGGGGAAGAGGAAGATCATGCCCCGGACGACTAGGGTTTGGGGGACTCCCTCTAGTAATTATTGTTGACATGATCTAGTAATGTGTTCTTTTTTTCTAAATGTTCGAAATGTAATGGAAATCTGCCGTGTTTGTATAAAATTTGTCATGTTTATATGAAATCTGACCGTGTTTGCATGAATTTCATCCCGTTTGTTGAAAAAAAAATTGAAATGTATGCGGCTACAGTTGAATGGCGGTCTCCCGCATCCGTGTCCGTGGACTGGTCCCCCGTCCGTGAAAGGATGCAGAAGGAAATTTACAGGTTACCGTTGAGGATGCCCTTCCATGCATTAATCAATGTAGGCCTTTGGCGACGGCTCTGGCCCATAGCCACACCCCCTTCATGATGACATTAGATAGCTGGGTGGATGGGGGTCTAGTGTCGTTGAAGATAACGGTGTTCCGGTACTTCCAGATAGCCCACGTTGTTAAGATGATTAATGAGTTGATATCTTTTTGAGTAACCGGCTAGAGCATAAATTTATATGCTATCCGAGTTAACGGGTATGAAGTTTAAGACCATGCCAACACAACATTCAAAAAAATGTGTCTTCCATCAATCCCACATCTAAGAGCTAAAAAACATATGTGTGGGATGATGTTGAAGTACATCGCCCACATGTTTTCATTTATTTGGACTTTTGAAGTAGAGTGTGGACATGCTGAACACGTGGGCATATGAACCCACTTTTCAAACAATACATTTTAAACACAGTTTAAAATGTCAAAAAATCAAAAGAAAATTTCACGCATACATCTTCATAACATGTGTGCGGCACAAAGTTTTGAGAAAAAAAATCTCATTTGGTTTTGCCTCCGCAAAAAAGATAAATTTCAGTGCTTCTAAGTAGCGTTCTACAACACATTTTTTGTCCTTTTGCACAGGCCAAATTAAAAGTTGTTTTTCCGTGATTTTCTTTTTGCACGCGCATAGAATTGAAGATGTATGCGTGAGACTTTTTCCAGAATTTTTTGCCATCTAGAAATAAGTTTCCAAGGTGGGTTCATCTATGCACTTCTCTTTTGAAGTACTCCTAATTGACTAGAACATGAATTCAATATGCGTGAGGCGGGTAGTAACGTGAGAACCGAAGTTAGGTTTGACGGAAATGCTTCCGCTGGCGGGTGAACCGACGCCAACAGCCCAACCAAAACATGGCCAACTGACCTCCCGTCTAGGGGGGAACTGGAAAATCAAACCTCACATATCTGAAATACTCCATCGTCAGCCGATCCACCGATGAGATGTAATAGTAATACTGAAGACAGTGACACGGTAGTACGTACGATATAGCAGGTATTGGCCGCCGCTTGTCAGTGTATCATTTGTTACTCGATCGGCCGCTGCAGGTGCATGGGCGGGACACAGGAGCAGAGAAACGTCGCATGGAAATGACACACACGCACGCACCTACGCGGGCTGTTCAGCTCGTGCATGCAGGCACCGAAGCACGTACGTACACGCCGTAGACATGCATGCTCGGGACCTGGCTCTGGGCAGCAGATCAAGTCCCAAAGATTAGATTAGATGCCTACGTCGTTGTCGTCCACCGAGACTGCAATGGAGTGGCGATCGATTGTGGATGGAACATGGAAGGTGTTGGTTGTCTTTGACGGATTGTGCAGGAACCAGGAAGGCAGGAGTAGTTCGGTGGGAGAGGGGTTGTAAAGTGGACTCCCTCGATTGCACCTGTGTAGATGCGCACGTACGCTCTTTGGAAACCGGTTCTGCATTTCTGTCCTTCCGTTTGACCGTCCTCTGTCTCACGGTTTCTTCTTCTACCTACTACACTCGGACTCCGAGCGTTAGTCTCCTCGAGTCGTATGTAAGTTCCCACCCAAAAAAGAGTCGTATGTATCCCCGCAAAAAAAAAAAAGAGTCGTATGTAGGCAGTGTCATCAGGAAAGAATGCCCCCATCTTCAACAACAAAATTAGGAAATAATGCCCCAGTTCAGGTACGACTGCGCACGCTCAACGAACCGATACAAATTTTGGGAATGTGCAAGTGCAAGTAACCGGCCGGCTTGACCTTACCAGATTCTGGTGGGCCTGTCCTTTCATGCAAGCCACGTTTGGCACATTGACATTACTAAATTCATACTTTATCTTTTCAGAATGGATGCAAAAGCTTCGCCTCATTCCAGGGGTGTTACGCGATATACTTATCAGTGAATAGTTGAATATATGTAGTACCATAAACTCGAAAGAGCTATCTTATTTTAGACAGAATCGTTCTACCCGTCGGAGCTGGAAAACGGCCGTGTGAACCGCACGTTGATCATTTTTAGCTTTTCGCTAAAATAAAATAGAAACTGTGTGTAGCCAGCAACGAGACACGCACGACCTTGACTCATTTTATTCTTGGTCTCAAAGGGAGGGAGCTTATCTGTCTGCGTTTCTTTTCAGCTCAAGCCGTCGGTTGCTTCTGTAACCAATCACAAACAGCCACAGGCACACACAAAAGTGAGCTGACGTACACTGCATGCTTCGGCTTCCACGCTAAGCTGCTTTGGTTTTGTGATGAATTGTAAAGTGTTGATATCACATCCCGGAGTTGGTGAGCGCCCTTATGAAAAAAGGCCAACAATATCTCACCAACAACTGAAAGAAAGAACACGCTCATGTTACGTTATTCCGGAGGGAGTGACCCTTTGATTAGGTCTGAAAACATCGAGAAGGCATACAAATATAGTCACTGGTACATAAAACCACACTTAGCAGCAGGTGGAACAAAGAACAAATACTCCCATATAGTAGTAGATATCATGAGTTGAACTGCACACAGGCACAAGCAAGTGCGTACACGGAAGATAGGAACACGATCATCACAGTTAACCCCATTTTGTCTCTAAAACTCAAGAGGAACTGGTTAATCTCCATTTACGGAAGATGAACACCAAGATTAATTGTTGTAACTTGCTCTCAAGTTACATTAGCGCATGGTTCTATTATGATACAGTATCAAAACCGATCCTATTCACTGAAAGTGGCCACAGCAGCCCCACACACGATGAAGAAACAATGGCGGCCTCCTTGCGCAAAACCAAATCTTAGAAGCATGTCAGGATAAATCAAGTCTCGGCCGTCCATGAAATCAAAAGGGCTTTTTTTACTCTCTCATTAAGCTCCTACTTGCTGCATGGTTTACCTGCCCTTACGAGATTTGCCTCTAGATTTCCCCTTCTTTTCAATATTTTTTGGCCGATACCCAAGAGCGGCAGCATCACCAAAACCCGAAGAACAATGCTTATAGAGTGCCATCAATTTCCTCCACTCCGGCGATCCTCTGGGCTGGGCGGCCATGTATTCTATTTTGCTTCTTACTTCCTCCAATTCCATGAGTGCTAAAGGTGGCTTTGCTGAAGGTACTGCCTTGGATCCACCAAACATATCCAAGGCTGAATTCAGTGCAGGTGCAGACTGAGCTTCCAAATCAGGAAAATTAAACAACTTCCTCACAGCGGGTTGACGCATAACTGATAAAAATTCAAAGTATCACATGTTATGAGCTATTAGACCATCAAACAGACCCTAATGCCTTACAGCAATCGTCGTTGTCTCAGTTCTTAAAGACTCGAACCATACTCACCAATATGATATACAATTGTGAACAAGTTTGCCATGATCCAGTAAAAGAAAAATCCCTGGAGAAAGGCAGACCATTAGGAGATTAGGACAATATTGTTGAATACTGTGAAAGTCGATATATCTAGCACACTTGACTAGCTCCTCTAGAAAATACCCATTGGTGAAAGATCTCAATACTGTCATACCTTGGCAAAATTCATTGTGAATGGGACTACCATGACTCCCATTCCTCTATCAAGCATCTTCATTTTACTGGAAGTATAAGGATGGCCGAGCTGACATAACACAATATATTCACCATATTAGACTGCAGTATTGGAAAACAAAGCTGGGCACAGTAAAGTTTTCAAATTCAGAATTGGTGGTTTGATATTCTGGATGTTCATTAAGAAAAAAGGTGCCATGCAAGCAGAGTAGCCAATTGGATGCAGACATGAATTGCTTGTTTACCTTTGTAAGTTTTACAAACGAATGACAGGGATACATGCCTATGCACTTATGGAGGCAATATGGTTGGAACAGAAATGGAAGGAAATTCAGGTCCAGGTTGTATATGGAAAATGATCACCCCTAAATCCTACAACACTAAGCATACAAACTAGAAGCAGTGGCACACCAAGTTTAAATGCACAATGATGGACAGATACACAGACACCACAATCACACCAGACATTGCATACCTCCACTATAGCCAAGTAGGTCAGTGATGTTAACACAGGAAGGATGTAAAGAGGATCCGAGGTTGTCAGATCAGTAAACCAAAATATTCCACCTCCTTTCAACGAAGGGACTTTCTCAACCATGTTATTTATCTACAATCAGAAAAAGCATGGTTAAGGATACAGATTTATTTTCTTCAAAAGATATTACAACATAGAACAATCAGAGGGGCAGAAAGATGCATTACTCACAGCAAAGAAAAAGCTCATGAAAATTGGCGGTCGGATTAGGGCTCCTTTTAATGGAGTAAATGGAGTAACACCATGGCTAAAGGAAAATTACCAAAAGTTAGAGGAACTTCACCAAAGAGCAGTATTGCTATACATCATGTACCACATAAAAGAAAAGCTATCATCACAATGTGTTCAATGGTGAGTAATGTGTTCACAAAATTTTGAACATGGACATTTAACACAAAAATAATTCAAGACTCAAAAACCTGGCTAACATGTTTTTAGACCATGACATTATACATTAACCAGGAAAGAGACATCAGTTGTCATTTTCATTAAAATAAAGACAAGAATAATCTACTGAAGGTTACATACTTCCGATAGAGTGCGGTCATTTTATATTTCCCCACTAGCACTGATTTCGGATCCGTACGCTGTATGAAATAAACTTGAAGGGTTAAAGCATGAGCTGTATGAAGTATCTAACTATCAGAAGTTAAATAACTGTTCTCCATGACCCATTCTCCCATAAGTTGGCAATACATAGTACATTCTATACAACAAAACCACAAAATCTCACATCCACTGCGTGCTTAATGGCATCCATCGCTGGTTTCATTGCCTGAAAATTGAACAAGTTTGAAAGAAAGAATTAATCAGCTGATAATTTACATGAAGGGCAATCATTCATTGCCTAATAAAGTACTACTGTCAAAGAAATAATTGTTCAGAAGACTGGAAGAGTAAAGAACAAAACTAAATACAGTTAGCATGTGACTCACAAAAGATATCTTATCATCTTATGAATACAAGACCTACCCAAAAATGTCAATTCCAAGCATAGGGCAGCCCAGCCCGAAGCATGTAAACATTTTTTCAATCAAAATATTAAATTGATTAATTTAAGTAAGAAAAATAGTTGTCTTGTAATCATTTTTCAATGAAGCATTTGTTTCATAATAATTTCAAGCTTCCGGGCTGAAAAGAAAGCCTGGGGCAGGACCAAGCCGCTGACAGACAGGTATAAAAAATACATCTACATGATGCATAGAAGGGTTTGCTGATTGGAATGCAGTATTTAAAAGCCTACAATGAGTCAAAATTACAAACAAAAAAAACTGATTATCGGTGGTGCAAGGGGCAAGTGTTTTGGACAGGAGGGAGCAGCTGTGCAGCAAATTACATCACCACATGATTTCACGTGGTAAAGATATAAGGTTTCAAGATTGAGTACCATGATAATGTACTTGGTAACACCCAAAAATCACATAGTGAAGCAGGATTCAGAACTGAACAGGGGAACTACCGAACTATGTATGCATGAATAATAATAAGTAATATGTACAGTAGAAAAAACACAAATATCTGTATTGCATGTAGATTAACAGCCTCACCCACTATCTACAACAACTCAACTGCTCATGCGCTGGTCTGGTCATGTAGGGAGGACGGTGGTTGCATGTTCCCCCAATGGCACTACTTAGGCTGCTTTTGGCATTGCGGTGGATTACGATAATCCAGCTGATCCAACCGGCCTTTATCTATTTTGGTGTTTGTTTAACCAACTTATCTGTAGTTCCATGGCTATTTTCTGGCAGCGGATTATAAAATAAGCACGGTGCAGCACAGTTCAGCAACTTGAAGCAACCTTACAGTTAGATCTGCATAGGTTTTGACCCACACGTACACTAGCACATGAAGCAAACAAAAGGGCTAGAAAATGCACGCTGAATCAGACCATGGGCACTTTACAAGCAAACAAAAGGGCTAGAAATGCACGCTGAATTAGACGGAGGGCGCCTTACATGTATCTTCTCGCTGGACTTGTGATGGCTAACCTCGAATGGTATCACCGCGGTCCGGATCAGCACCGCCGTTAACGCGATAGAAGCCCACCTGAGCACCAGACCAAATCCCACATGAGAGGCGGATATGAGCAAACCAAGCACACGACCCAAAGAAACGGATGGCGAAGCTTACCAGTTGAGCCCGGTGAAGGTATGTATGGTATCAATGAGGTGCTGCAGCGCGGCGACGGGGAAAAAGGAGTCGGCGGCGGCGGCTACCACCTCCCCCGGGAACGGCGCCGGCACCGACGAAGCCACCGCCTCCGCGGCGTCGACAAGGACGCTCGCAGCAGCATCAACCTCTCCGGGTGGGTCCGGGGCGGGGGCGGAGGAGGAGAAGCTACGGCGGGGTAGCCCCGAGTGGTGGAGGGAGAAGGGGAAGGGGTGGTGTAGGGTTTGGGCCGCTCCGGAAGCGGGTGGGAGCGGAGAGCGGAGTGACGGGAGTGGCTGTGGCAGTGGCTGAGATGGGGGGTCATCGTCGTTGGAGCGGGAGAGCAGATGCGGGACGGACGGGTGGAGGCGGCGAGTGAGGTGGTGGGAGAAGCGGGAGGCGAGGCTCCTCCGTGCGGCGAACGCCATGGGCCCCGGCTTGGCGGGTTGGGGTGGGAGGCGACGCTCGGAGAGGAGGACGGCGGAGCCGTGACGACGGCCGGAGGAATGGGGTGACTCAGGACTCGGGCGTGGGCTTTCCGTCTCCAGGTGTTGTTTGTTCTGGGCTTTACGGTACAGCGTCGTTGGCCAGATGCCGCCGCGGTCAATCCCCTTCCCCGCGGAGACTATTTATCGCATTAAGCGACGTTAAAAGTTTCTATTGCTGAAGCATCTGCAGCTAACTGGCCGCGCAGGGATCAATCCTGCTATCTGCTTGTTGCTACGCAGCAGTGTTGTCAAGGAAATTCCTAATGGACGCACGTTGCGTGAAGTTGTCCCTGTTTCGCCAGACCCGAGGGACTAGCGACCAAGATGGGCCGCCCCAATTATCCCAATTATGAGGTCTACAGTATACAGTTTTGGGAACCTTCCAGGAGGTTCCTGAGCGGTTGTGTGAACCTTCTAGAAGGTTCCTGAACCGGTTTTCACAGTTTTTTATTCTTTTTATTTTTCTGTTTCATTCTTTATTTTTTTCGTTTTTCTGTTTCTTTATTTCAATTTTTTATTTCCTTTCCCTTCTCTTTTTTTTTCAAAATTAAAAAAATTAGAAAAATTTCAAAATGTTCAGAAGTTAAGAAAATGCCCTTAATTTTAATTTGTTGTTCACAAATTCGAAAATGTTCTTCATTTTTTCAAAAATCTTCACATCTTTGAAAAAATGTTCAGAATTTCAAAAATTATTTATAAGTTCAAAAAATGTTTCTGTTTCAAAAACATTGTTCACAAATTACAAATAATGTTTGCTCTTTCCATATTTTGTTCAGTGTTCCAAAATTTGTTCGCATATGCAAAAATGTCCACTTTTTACAAAAATGTTCATACTAAAAAACTGTTCTTTTTTCAGACTTTGATCACAAATTCAGACAAATTCCATTTTTAAAATTTGTTCGCAGATTCAAAAATTATTTAAATCTTTTAAAAATTCACAAAATCTGTTCACAAATTCATAAAAGTTTCCATTTTTATATTTGTTCGCAGATTCAAAAATTGTTCACATCTTTAAAACTTGTTTATGATTCTAAAAAATTGTTCCCTTTTAAAAAAATCATGAATTCAAACAAGTTCCTTTTCTCAAAATTTGTCCACAAATTACAAAATGTTCCTTTTCAAAAAAAATCAAAAATTGTTCGCATTTTTTCAAAACTTGTTCATGATTGTCAAAAATTGTTCGGAATTTGAAAAAATGTTCCATTTTTCCAAGATTTGTTCACAAATTCAAAACATATTTCTGTTTTAAATTTGGTTCACAATTTAAAAAATATTCACGCATTTTAAACTTCAAACTTTTGTTTGTGTTTACCAAAATTTGTCGGAATTTTCAAAATGTTCCCTCTTTAAAAATTGTCCAGAACTTCAAAAAAATTCCTGTTTTTAAATTTTGGTTACAAATTTGAATAATTTCTTACATTTTTTTAAACTCGCGTGTGTTTTTGCCAAAAATGTTTGGGCTTTAAAAAATATTTTCACAATTTACAAGAAAAAATAATGTGAATTTGCCGATGTGACTAGTTCTAAAGTACTCGCACTACCATTTCACCACGTGCATGAATCAGTCGTAGTGGCTAGCTAGGTTTGTTCACAAGATCATGATTGCGAGTTCGAATCCCAACTCTCAATTTCTCGTTCCTTTTTTGACACCGCGCGCTGCTTGCGTGGGCCAGCCTAGTAGGGCGACTAACCTGTGCGAACCCTCGACATTCTGCCGCAGAATGCGGTGCGGCAGATAGGAAGTCCCTGTTGTCACTGAGCTAACAGCAACTTCGTGTTCAACAAGCAGGCCGCGACCTACTAAAAGGAGAAGAGCTGTGCTTTTTGTTTACTTTTATTTTTTCTTTGCTTTTCTTATTTCTTCTTCGGTTTTCATTTTGTTGTTGTTATACTTTAGTTTTTTATTGTTCTTTGTTTTGGCTTTTTATTGTTTCTATCCATATTTCTTTTCTTTCTCCTTTTTCTTTGATTTTTTTCTTTCTACTTTTTCTCCATTTCTCTTTGTTTTCTTTCTCTCTTTTTTGTTATCTCTTTTGTGTTTGTTTCTTCGGGTTTTTTATTTTCTTTTTGCTCTAGTTTATTTTTATTTTTACATATTTTTTTAATACATGGACAACATTTTTCCTACACATTTGTAACATTTTTTAACACATGGTCAACATTTTTTGTATAAGTTTTTACATTTTTAAAAATTCTTGATTAATAGTTTTCAAATAAAAAAATAACACTTTTTGAACACATAGTCAAATGCACGCAATTCAACCATGGCTCCCACCCCTCTGGCGACTCCGGCGATCCCACGGCAGCAAGGCGCCGATCTCATATGATCTTCCTCTACCCTCTCCATGGCGACCAACCTGGACCCCATGCTAGGTGTTGGCATCGCCGGCAAGGTTAGAGCCCGTTTTGCATCTCATGTTCAATGCCTTAGCCCCCATACTGCCTTCCATCTTGTAGTTTCTTTTGGTAGATCATCTTTCCCCCTATCGATTGATAATGTAGGTGATAGAGGCGAGGGTGTCCCGATCTTTCGATGAGATGATAACTATCGATTTGGTGGAGACGACTTTGACGATCCGACTACAAACATGCATGACGTTGCGCCTTAACAATCGCTAAACCAATCTCCTGAGGTTACTGACGATGCCGGAAGCACGGTCAGCCTCACCACGAAGGTCTATTCCTGCAAGCAATCGAAGAACAAGCAAGAATATGATATTGCAATCTGAATATTGCGAATATATATGAAGTATTGATAATGGTGGGGATCCGTAAGCGGTCTTGATCTGATCGTTGGACACAAACGAAGTACACGAAGTTGCAATGGCTAACTTTTAACTAAACAAATTCCAAGCAAAAAAACTACTAGATGGATCTACTTATATAGGAGCAAGGGGTGGCGGCCAAGGAGGTGGGAGGACATCCCAAGGCAACCTAAAACTAACCCTAGGTCGTACAAGGCCAATGGGCCCAAGTGGAGGTGATGTAACACCTTTGGACTTGTAGTTTGATTCGGATTCTGCTGCAGCATCAGATTGTTTCGTCCATAACTCAACGCTCTGCACGAATTTAAGGGTGAATTCAATTGGGTTGGAAAGATCACGGAATCTATTTTCCAACAAAAAAAGAATCACCCAATTCAGAGTCCGTATGAAAGAGTTATTTCTGTTTTGAGTCAGGTATGTCTGTGCAGTCCGAATCTGAATCCAGAACGTGAGACTTGGACTCTATCTTCTCTTGGTCCAAAAGTGACGTGAGAGGAATTTTTGAACAACACCTAAACTTCTCTTTTTCCCTTATCTTCATATGTGGATTGTACAAATGTCCCATATATCTGCAATTAGACAAAACACAAAAGTGTGTGAAGTATTTTTGTTCTGGATAACATAAATAGATCATTGAATAGTTTGCACTAGAAATCACCTGACAAATATGCATGTATGCAATATTTTCAGTCGTATCCAAGGTAGTCATGTCCTCATCATCCTCCCCTTTTTGAAAACAAAGCCGTCATCGGCGTTGCTTAATCTGAAATGTGGCTAACAAAAGAGACAAGGTGTACATGTTGTATATGTATATGTCATCCATTTTTACTTCCCTTGATTTTTGCACATATGACACATGTATACATGAGTAACTTTCATAGATCATAAAATATAAAAGCCAAAATATTATCATAAGTAGAAGGCATGCAAATATTGCAACTCAGTTTGCACATATAAGTGAAGCTCTTATTCATATCAAAAGGTTGATAATATTCATCATTAAACCATCCCAACATTGGTGAATAAACCTTGCGTGCATCAAATTTACATGCTACAACATGCTTAAATAAGAAAACATGCAATAAGTCATATGACACACAATCATCACCAAGATTAGAGGTCATATCAAAATGATTAAACATTGGTTCTTTTGCGTCAACAGTTAATTCAATGGGTGCACTCAAAATTGTTGATATTTCAGTTGTTTGATCACATGACGCATTCATGACAGTAACAAGATTCTCTAAAATAGATGGTGTGCTCAAATCAATAGGTAACTCAACACATGATGCATTCAAGTTAACTAGGCATGCATCATTCTCATGTGAAGTTATATCATCAATACCTTTACTGTTACCTTGTCGCAAAGACGTAGTTGATGTAGGTACGGACGTTGAAAATGTACCATACTCTTGACATGATGTCGCGCTCACAATCTGAGGTGGGGCTGCTCTAGTAGGTGCAACGGTGGAGGAACCGACCGGCGATGGTGAGCATGAACTGGAATAGTAGTTGTTGTAGTCACCCAATGCATCCTCATGTATCTGTCTCTCAAAGGTACAAGCACGAACATACATACTAGTAATGCAATGAGAAATATACTGAAATCTTGCCTGAATATCATGGTTCAAACCATCAAAAAATCTATTTATTGTATCATCCTCAGATTCTTCTATGTCATAATGATGCATATAAGATTTGAACTCTTGGTAGTAAGCATGAACAATGTTGTTGCCTTGTTTAAACTGTTCAAATTTGCGAAGCAATTCACGACGATAGTAAGGAGGGAAAAATTGTTGTCTCATTACATATTTCACATCTTTCCATGTTGTGGGTTGGTTATCAATGTTTTTCTTACAATACACACTCCACCAAACAGAAACAAAACCAGTAAATGCTCTAGTGGCAGCTCGCACTCACTCAAGTTTAGAAAAGTCATGGTGACTAAAAACTTGTTCTACTTCAAGCTCCCAAGCTAGATAAATAGCAGGATTAAATCTACCCTCAAATGACGGTAAAAAGATAACCTGACCATGTGCTTGTGTGTGTTGTCCCAACTCTCATGATGGTGAAGATGTGTTCGTCGTCCAAGAACTTCTATCTCCGGTGTGTCCGTCGTCCAAGACGAAACAAATGGTCCATAGGATAACACTCTTCATGAATTAATATCTCTTGAATATCACGGTTTAATTCTCCCCAAAATCTATCCATAAAGTCATCTTCACTTTCTTCTAAGAGGAATGCAACAAGATAGTTTGTAAATCATCATAATATTTTGTTACAGTGTCACTACCTTGTTTTAAATGTTGCAACTTTTTAATCATGTCGCGAGTATAATAAGCGGGAACGAAAGTATGTCGCATGGCAAGTTTCAAATCATCCCAAGTAGTAGGTATATAATCAGGGTGTAACCGACAATATTCACTCCACCAAACCAAAGCATAACCAGTGAAAGAACCAACCGCAACCTTAAACTTTTTATGTTCATCAAAATTATGGGAAGCAAATATATTTTTTATGTTGAACTCCCATTCAATATATAAAGCAGGTCTAAAACGGCCATTAAATGGTGGTATAGATACATTAACCTGGTCATGTGCATTTGGATGTTTGTGCACCTCTTGTGACGGTTGTGGTATTTGCAAAGGTGGTGGCACGTCTCCCACGATCGACAAAGCCCATGACATAACTCTGGATCCTGTCATGATTAGTAGAAACAAGAAATAGAATCCAAAAAATGTTCCTATGAACTACTTGGAAGTGGTGGTAAAATGCTCACAGTATAGCAAATCTCAATATCTTACAAGTTCTTACCATGCAGCAGGTGGTGATCGGCAGCCAGCGGTGTCAAATAACTCTGAAGATTGAGTAAAGCGATTGCCAGTGGAATGTACGTATACACGTTGTAGAAATATGTGGAGCTGGGTTGGCTATATATGGTAGCAAAATATTAGTAATAATCAATTCAAAGATGCAATGTTGAATAAATGTTCAACGATGGTATTGTGCTGGTCCTAGACTAGACCGGACTAGAGACGCGAGCCTAGAACACTAATGAGGTCACGATGTAGCACAACTAGCATCAATGAAGGATACTAAGTAGCTCTGGACAGCAAGATATAAGTGAAGATCACAACAGCAGTAAAGATAATGATGAAAAACAACTGCCAAGCAGGATATACAACAACTTTCTCTTCAACATTCCTCTGGAAAAGTTTGTGCCAATTTTTTTGATAATTTTCCTCAAGAAAGTTACTAACTCAAGCTTTCAAACACAACAGGAATCACTCAATTCCGAGTTGATATGAGGAGTCAAAAAATTCTAAAACTGGCCTGAAAACTGGAATAAGCTGTGTTCGCGAACTTCAGAGGGCAAAATGGCCTATTTAGAAGCTGATTTTGAGGTGCCAAATATTGAACTAGCTTCTATAACTATTTAGATGCGACTCGTCGCTAGCTTTCATTTGAGTACTCGCGGAGTCAAAACGAACTTCGTATGAGGAAGTTATGCCTGTTTTACTGAACAGTGCACAAAACAGATTCCAATCCGAATTCAACTACGAGATTGAGTCTAGATAGATCCGATTTTTTTTTCTTCTCTTTTTTTTCCTCACACTTTTTTTCTTTCTCTCCTTTTTTTCTCTGACTTTTTTAAACTTTTTCTCTCTCTTTTTTTTCTCTGCCTTTTTTCTCTCTCTCCCTCTTTCCAAGACAAATTAGATAAGATGCAGATTGGATCTAGCAAAGATGTGAACGACCTCAACTATGATTGTGACAATGAATAATGGGTAGCACGTGGTGAAAATTGATGGATGGGTGGTGGACAGCGAATGGGATAACGATGCAGCGGCGGCGTGACTAATATGAACAGAACTCGAAACTCTAAACGAACTAGACACTAAGACCAGCAACTCGACACGATGATGCAACCGATAATTCAACTATGCAAGCAATGAAAAGAAAATTGCAAAGGCTCATACTGGCTTGGACAAAGGATGAATAGATCTAACTTTTTTGTGGCTTTTTCTTGGACAATAGGTAAGAAAATAAATCTAATATAGGAAAACAGGAAATTCTCACCGAGCAACCTGAAAACTGATACCACTTGATAGAGGCGAGGATGTCCCGATCTTTCGATGAGATGATAACTATCGATTTGGTGGAGACGACTTTGACGATCCGACTATAAACATGCATGACGTTGCGCCTTAACAATCGCTAAACCAATCTCCTGAGGTTACTAACGATGCCGGAAGTACGGTCAGCCTCACCACGAAGGTCTATTCCTGCAAGCAATCGAAGAACAAGCAAGAATATGATATTGCAATCTGAATATTGTGAATATATATGAAGTATCTATAATGGTGGGGATACAAGCGGTCTTGGTCTGGTCGTTGGACACAAATGAAGTACACGAAGTTGCAATGGCTAACTTTTAACTAAACAAATCCCAAGGAAAAAACTACTAGATGGATCTACTTATATAGGAGCAAGGGGTGGCGGCCAAGGAGGTGGGAGGACATCCCAAGGCAACCTAAAACTAACCCTAGGTCGTACAAGGCCAATGGGCCCAAGTGGAGGTGATGTAACACCTTTGGACTTGTAGTTTGATTCGGATTCTGCTGCAGCATCAGATTGTTTCGTCCATAACTCAACGCTCTGCACGAATTTAAGGGTGAATTCAATTGGGTTGGAAAGATCACGGAATCTATTTTCCAACAAAAAAAGAATCACCCAATTCAGAGTCCGTATGAAAGAGTTATTTCTGTTTTGAGTCAGGTATGTCTGTGCAGTCCGAATCTGAATCCAGAACGTGAGACTTGGACTCTATCTTCTCTTGGTCCAAAAGTGACGTGAGAGGACTTTTTGAACAACACCTAAACTTCTCTTTTTCCCTTATCTTCATATGTGGATTGTACAAATGTCTCGTACACCTGCAAATAGACAAAACACAAAAGTGTGGGAATTATTTTTGTTCTGGATAACATAAATAGATTATTGAATAGACACTAGAAATCACCTGACAAATATGCATGTATGCAATATTTTCGGTCGTATCTAAGGTAGTCATGTCCTCATCAGTGGGGTATGCATGCCTCGGAGGTGACCCGATTGGATTTCATGTTTCACATATTAGAGGATCGGTTTTAAAATTCTCGGTCACCTCCAAAGCAGTTGGTTTCTTTGTTTACAACCTCACATCTTTCTCTTGCCCTTCTTTCCGCTACTTCTTCCACCTATGGGGTTTTTGCGGTCCATTATGGAAACGTGAACACTTTGTTTGGTTGCGGGAAGAGGATCAATCATGGACGACTGTCTCTCCTTGCAAACGCAGCGGTGACCTCACCGATGCAAATGCTACCTCGATTGGTCCCCACCCGAAAAAAACCCTAGTTTCCAGCAACCTTGGTCGCAACGCTCCGACGCTTTCCTCGTATCACGAGCACATTGGTCGCCTCATTGTTGGCACTTTCTCGTTTTTAAACTCTATCCATCTCTAGCCCAAACCACCCCACACCACGAGCCCAGTCCAGCCCACTCATCACCCGACTGACCGCAACCCACCTCCCATGCGGCCCAATACATCGATCGCTCAGCCCGCCTCCCCAACTTCCATGCCCACTCCCTTCCCACGATGCCTCGGTTTTGGCCACAACAGCAAGGACTGTCCTAGCGATATTCGCTGCAAATCTTGTTATCGCTATGGTCATATCGCAAAATATTGTTTCAACCAACCAAACAAACGCGTGATTTATCGCCCTAAACCCATCGTCTCAATCAATATCCAAACTACCTACCCATCTGTTGATGACTCGTCTCCCCTTTCAGCTTCCTCCTCGACTTCGTCTCCTTAGTTTTCTGAAAAAACCACCACCCCAGCGACCCCATCCCCCACCTCCCATCGGTCACTAGAATTCTTGAGCTCAATGGCAACCTTCATCGTTGCACCTACCACTTTCTCGGTGGCCAGCTGCTCGTCGAATCGAACGAGAGGGCTATCGTCACCCTTGCCCCGCCACCGGCCCCTGCTCATTATGCTGCGGACATCCAGATCATCCGCCACTTCGTTGACCACGAGGGTGGATGGCGCATTGCCGAGTCTTATCCGTGTGCCATCGGGGCGGCTCTGGTCCTCTTTGCGCATGCATGTGACCTCGCCATGACCATCAACCATGGCCCTTTGTTCATTGGTGACTCTACTCCCCAAATCATTCGCCATGACAAAGGTATCAACTATCGCGATTGTACTTTCACCCATGATGCTTGGATCATGGTGGTTAATTATCCTCTTGAGTGCTGGAGGCCAAACAAAGTCAGAGAATCTGTTAATGGTTTTGGAAAGTTTCTGACAAGAGACATGGACATGTCAAACAGAGCTAGAATTTTAGTCAGAATCCGTGTACCAGATCTGCTGAACATCCCTATTAGTCATGTTATTTGTGAAAATCTTGATGATCTTGGTCATGGTCAATCATGGACAACTGTTGTTTACATATTACATACTGATTTGCTTGGGCCAATTGGGGGAGATGAAGATCCTATCCCACCAGATGGTGAGATTCATCCTATGCCCAATGCTCTTTTTGGTGGTATTTGGGAGGATGATGATTTTAATGGAGATCGCCACATGCAACATGAGCCAGCACATGGTGGA
This sequence comes from Triticum urartu, assembly GCF_003073215.2. Taxonomy (NCBI): domain Eukaryota; kingdom Viridiplantae; phylum Streptophyta; class Magnoliopsida; order Poales; family Poaceae; genus Triticum; species Triticum urartu. Next base: position 331,490,289 of record NC_053022.1, read on the forward strand.
AATGGTATACCTATGGTACCTACTCCCCCCCCCAGAGCCCATGGTGATAATGCTGCCAATGTTCAGCCTGCTGTAGAGGCTTTTAACTGTTATGTTGGCATGAAAGACATTATGCACAAATTTATGGCATCTGCGCCTGAAGTACTCAGTAAACTCGCGGGATACACCGTGGAAAGCACTAGGTGTCAGATGATGGATGTTGAAGATGAGTTTGGATCTGTTAGGAAGTGTCTGGTCTCTATTTTTATTTCTACTAATGTGACACCACAACCAAGCACATGTATGATCATTGGGATCAATGAAAACATTACTGATCAGGTGCAAGCAACTAGGATGACCAACAATGAGTGCAGTAATGAAGTCAACTCCTATACCCATGCACCTGCCCTGCTTCAGGATATTCCAATTAGTGATCAGGAGGGTATGCCAAACACTCTGGATAACATAGTTAGTACTGAGGAAGCTATTCAAATTACTGACCAGGAGGCTATGCCAACTACTCTGCATAACAAAGTTGTTACAAAGGAAGCTATGATGATAACCCCTATTTGTAAAAGGAAGAAAACCGCTGCTCCAGTAAATGTGATGGATGTCAGACGCGGCAGATCAGATTGGCTGGTTTAAGTGTTGGTTTAAAGGATCAGGCAGTTGCAGAAAGAGTTGGTAGAACTGTCAGAGCTAGTACTCAGTGGTACGCGTCGGTCCTAAACAAACGGTTTTTAACCCCTTTCCGCGACGACATTTGGAACCGTCTCCAAGTGAGTGTGGGCGATAGGGGGTCCTTCCCACACGATCCAGAAAATCGTCAGGGATAGGCCCTCCTGGGACCCAGGCTGGGGCCATGTGCGATCGGGCGAGGCATCAAAACCCAATCATTTCCGTAGGTATGTACATCCCACACGGTAATCCGAGATAATAATTTCCGTAGGTATGTACATCCCATACGGTGAATCCCAGAAAAACATTTCTGTTCGTATGTATATCACACACAGTCAATTCAAGGAATACATTTCCGTTCTTATGTACATCTCACATAGTCAATTTAGGGAAAACATTTTCGTTCGTACGTACATCGCACACAGTTTTATTTGTAGGCTCGTGTGTGAAAGGTGTAACTATCACACACGATCTGCCTTGGTTAACTATTTGCTTTTATCAACTATATCACACCCGATTTGATGAAGAAAACTGTGTGGCATTGGGCTATCCATCGCAAGCACTTTTACTGCGAGAACCATTTGCAAAGGTCTATGACACATTTAGCAGGTTTATTAGTTTACAATTAATAATTCAGTATTACGCAAATTCACATTTCATATCGAACAGTTGTTTGCCAATTTCATATCAGGCACATAAATATATTATAACATCACAGTACGGTAGCTACATGAAAACAACACGATACAACATATAGCTAGTTCAACTTCATAAGAACAATATATTCATTTCCCTAATCGAGATCATCCAGGCTTGCCTTATCCACCTCTGCTTTCAGTTCAGTAAGAACCTGTTTTGCACGAGCCAACTGGGAAAGTGCCTCCTCCTTCGCCAACACCATCTTAGCAAAGTCTGATTTAAAAAATCTGAGCTCATTCTCCACCTTCAACTTTTTATCCCACATCTTCAAATATTCTTCAGTGTTGACAACAGTTTATGTAAGCCTACGTCTATTCTATTCATCATACATGCTCCAGAGATTCGCCAGGCACATCTTCAAAGACTGTGCCCAGTCTTGATCAACCCACTCCAAGTAAGAACACTTCCATTCATCCTATAATATTTAAAACTAGATCAGTAACAATTGTAGGGGAAATGAGTTTATAGCAACATAGAGAATCACCAATGCTTATTTTGAAAAACTGAAGAAACATGTTAATTGTGACATATCTTCTCAAAAAGATCAATGTGCAAAAGAAACAACCAAATTCTGGAATATCAGAAGCTATAATTAACTACAACGATACTACAAGTTCTTACTCATGTACAATAAATAACAAATTGAACATTTTACGAGGAAGGTAAATATAACTGCAACAGCATAGCGACAGTGTTTGGATGACAACAAATTGATACTAACAGGTGTGTACATGCACAATTTTAGTAACATAGGACTAATAGCACTAAGGTCGTCCACTATGTATGCCAAAATTAGGGTAAAGACAACTGTTGCTACCACTGTTCAAGATATCTTCCGATATTCCGATAAATCGGCCGATTTATCTCTTATCGTGGTCTGAACGATAAGATAAATCGGCCGATAAATCAACCGATATGGCGATAAATTGGCCGATATGCCGATAAACTGGCCGATTTACCCCTTATTGTAGGTCGACCGATAAGTTCCCGATAAGCGATATCCCCAACATTGGTTGCTACATCTCGTACCAGTACCCTGCAGTGGTGAGCCGATGCAGCGGAAACAAAAACAGGGACCCGGACTCCGGAGCACGTAGTTGTTCTGCTGCCCAGTTCCTTCGTGCCATAAAGATTTAGTATTTTACTGCTTGGCTGCTTAGATGTGTGGACCAAAGTTGGTTGCACAAACTACTGAAGCGGTGCTAATTTTCTAATGACATCGCTGATGAGATGGCAACAATTTAAGATACTAGGTACAAACTGTGACATTGTCTTAGGATGCGTTTGGTCGAAGGTGTGGTATGAATGGGTTGGGACCGTGATAGTGTCTAAATCACATCTAACAAATGATTTGTAACGACGAAAGAGGGACTAACCTTCTCTGCACATGCCAGAAACTTCCTCCCACTGTCCATAGAATCAAACGCAACTAGCTTCACGCATGGAGATTGATGGTGACAACGAGTAGATAGATCTTCAGCCACCCCGCCCCATTCGTTGCCACTGATGGTCCTAGGGAGATACAAGAGGAAGAAATGACTCAAATCGACCGCCAGGTAAAAATCATTCATTCCAAGTCATAGCCCGAGAGAGAGAAGAGAGGCATACCCGGATGGTGAAGGAGTTGTCGCCGGAGGAGGAACCGCTTGCGAGGTCTTTGAAGAATACCATGGCGACTCCGACGGTAGGATGCGAGACAGCGAGAGCGAGGAAGCGGCTATAGCTTAGCAAGGAAGGAAGGAAGGAAGGAGGAAACAAGGGAAATGTGACTTGTGGTCGGCGAGAAAAGGGGGTGGGAAAGGGGGTCGAGGGTAGATATTTTGGCGTTAGGCCAAAATTTTGGAGAAGTGGAGGAAAACTTTGCGCGCGGTGCCGACGGACCTTTCACTTTGAACGATTGTGTGCATCGCAAATGATTCTTCTGCTTTACGTGCATGGGATGAGTTTGATGATTCAAATTTTGGTGGAAATTTCCCCAGGTACATCATTGCATAATTTAATATCGCTTGCTAATTTGGGCACACAAAAGAGCGTACAGTAGACATACCACACTTACTGAATAAAGCAATTTTAGTAATTAAACATAGCCATTTGACCTAGACATTGCTCTAACAAAAGACCAGCATTAAAAACAAAGCCTAAGTACGCATAATTTTAACAAATCGGCCGCCGCGCCAGCCTAGACATCGCCGGTGTGAGATGAGACGTTGATGACTTGTCCTGGTGACATGCCGCCGTTGGTGGACTCCGCGCCCCCCTGCTGAAGTGTTGGGGAACATAGTGATTTCAAAATTTTCCTACGCACACGCAAGATCATGGTGATGCACAGCAACGAGAGGGGAGAGTGTTGTCCGCGTACCCTCATAGACCGAAAGCGGAAGCGTTTAGCACGACGCGGTTGATGTAGTCGTACGTCTTCACGATCCGACCGATCAAGTATCGAATGTACGGTACCTCCGAGTTCAGCACACGTTCAGCCCGACGACGTCCCTCGAACTTCGATCCAGCCGAGTGTTGAGGGAGAGTTTCGTCAGCACGATGGCGTGGTGACGATGTTGATGTTCTACCGACGCAGGGCTTCGCATAAGCATCGCTACAGCAATATCGAGGTGGACTATGGTGGAGGGGGGCACCGCACACGGCTAAAAGATCAAACGATCAATTGTTGTGTCTCTGGGGTGCCCCCCTGCCCCTGTATATAAAGGAGCAAGGGGGGTGCGGCCGGCCAGGGAGGAGGCGCGCCAGGAGGAGTCCTACTCCCACCGGGAGTAAGACTCCCCCCTTTCCTAGTTGGATTAGGACTTGGGAGGGGGAAAGAGTGGAGGGGAAGAAGGAAGGGGGGCGCCGCCCCCTTCTCCTTGTCCTATTCAGACTGGGGGGGGAGGGGCGCGCGGCCCAGCCCTAGCCGCCTCTCCTCTCTTCCACCTAGGCCCACTAAGGCCCATTAAGTCCCCGTGGGGTTCGATAACCTCCCGGTACTCCGGTAAAATCCCGATTTCACCCGGAACACTTCCGATATCCAAACATAGGCTTCCAATATATCAACCTTCATGTCTCGACCATTTCGAGACTCCTCGTCATGTCCGAGATCACATCCGGGACTCTGAACAACCTTCGGTACATCAAATCATATAAACTCATAATATAACCGTCATCGAAACTTTAAGCGTGCGGACCCTACGGGTTCGAGAACTATGTAGACATGACCGAGACATGTCTCCGATCAATAACCAATAGCGGAACCTGGATGTTCATATTGGCTCCCACATATTCTACGAATATCTTTATCGGTCAAACCGCATAACAACATACGTTGTTCCCTTTGTCATCGGTATGTTACTTGCCCGAGATTCGATCGTCGGTATCTCAATACCTAGTTCAATCTCGTTACCGACAAGTCTCTTTACTCATTCCATAATACATCATCCTAACTCATTAGTTGCAATGCTTGCAAGGCTTAAGTGATGTGCATTACCGAGAGGGCCCAGAGATACATCTCCGACAATCGGAGTGACAAATCCTAATCTCGAAATACACCAACCCAACAAGTACCTTCAGAGACACCTGTAGAGCACCTTTATAATCACCCAGTTATATTGTGGCGTTTGGTAGCACACAAAGTGTTCCTTCGGTAAACGGGAGTTGCATAATCTCATAGTTATAGGAACATGTATAAGTCATGAAGAAAGCAATAGCAGAATACTAAACGATCGTGTGCTAAGCTAACGGAATGGGTCAAGTCAATCACATCATTCTCCTAATGATGTGACCCCGTTAATCAAATGACAACTCATGTCTATGGTTAGGAAACATAACCATCTTTGATCAATGAGCTAGTCAAGTAGAGGCATACTAGTGACAATCTGTTTGTCTATGTATTCACACATGTATTATGTTTCCGGTTAATACAATTCTAGCATGAATACTAAACATTTATCATGATATAAGGAAATAGATAATAACTTTATTATTTCCTCTAGGGAATATTTCCTTCAGTCTCCCACTTGCACTAGAGTCAATAATCTAGATTACACAGTAATGATTATAACACCCATGGAGCCTTGGTGTTGATCATGTTTTGCTCATGGAAGAGGCTTAGTCAACGGGTCTGCAACATTCAAATCCATATGTATCTTGCAAATTTCTATGTCTCCCACCTGGACTAAATCCCGGATGGAATTGAAGCATCTCTTGATGTGCTTGGTTCTCTTGTGAAATCTGGATTCCTTCGCCAAGGAAATTGCATCAGTATTGTCACAAAAGATTTTCATTGGACCCGATGCACTAGGTATGGCACCTAGATTGGATATGAACCCCTTCATCCAGACTCCTTCATTTGCTGCTTCCGAAGCAGCTATGTACTCCGCTTCACATGTAGATCCTGCCACAACGCTTTGTTTAGAACTGCAACAACTGATAGCTCCACCGTTCAATGTAAACACGTATCCGGTTTGCGATTTAGAATCATCCGGATCAGTGTTAAAGCTTGCATCAACGTAACCGTTTACGATGAGCTCTTTGTCACCTCCATAAACGAGAAACATATCCTTAGTCCTTTTCAGGTATTTCAGGATGTTCTTGACCGCTGTCCAGTGATCCACTCCTGGATTACTTTGGTACCTCCCTGCTAGACTTATAGCAAGGCACACATCAGGTCTGGTACACAACATTGCATACATGATAGAGCCTATGGCTGAAGCATAGGGAACATCTTTCATTTTCTCTCTATCTTCTGCAGTGGTCGGGCATTGAGTCTTACTCAACTTCACACCTTGTAACACAGGCAAGAACCCTTTCTTTGCTTGATCCATTTTGAACTTCTTCAAAACTTTGTCAAGGTATGTGCTTTGTGAAAGTCCAATTAAGCGTCTTGATCTATCTCTATAGATCTTGATGCCCAATATATAAGCAGCTTCACCGAGGTCTTTCATTGAAAAACTCTTATTCAAGTATCCCTTTATGCTATCCAGAAATTCTATATCATTTTCAATCAACAATATGTCATCCACATATAATATTAGAAATGCTACAGAGCTCCCACTCACTTTCTTGTAAATACAGGCTTCTCCAAAAGTCTGTACAAAACCAAATGCTTTGATCACACTATCAAAGCATTTATTCCAATTCCGAGAGGCTTGCACCAATCCATAAATGGATCGCTGGAGCTTGCACACTTTGTTAGCTCCCTTTGGATCGACAAAACCTTCCGGTTGCATCATATACAACTCTTCTTCCAGAAATCTATTCAGGAATGCAGTTTTGACATCCATTTGCCAAATTTCATAATCATAAAATGCAGCAATTGCTAACATGATTCAGACAGACTTAAGCATCGCTACAGGTGAGAAAGTCTCATCGTAGTCAATCCCTTGAACTTGTCGAAAACCTTTCGCAACAAGTCGAGCTTTGTAGACAGTAACATTACCGTCAGCGTCAGTCTTCTTCTTGAAGATCCATTTATTCTCAATTGCTTGCCGATCATCGGACAAGTCAACCAAAGTCCACACTTTGTTTTCATACATGGATCCCATCTCAGATTTCATGGCCTCAAGCCATTTTGCGGAATCTGGCTCACCATCGCTTCTTCATAGTTTGTAGGTTCATCATGATCTAGTAGCATGACTTCCAGAACAGGATTACCGTACCACTCTGGTGCGGATCTTACTCTAGTTAATCTACGAGGTTCAGTAGTAACTTGATCTGAAGTTCCATGATCATCATCATTAACTTCCTCACTAATTGGTGTAGGCATCACAGAAACCGGTTTCTATGATGAACTACTTTCCAATAGAGGAGCAGGTACAGTTACCTCATCAAGTTCCACTTTCCTCCCACTCACTTCTTCCGAGAGAAACTCCTTCTCTAGAAAGGATCCATTCTTAGCAACGAATGTCTTGCCTTCGGATCTGTGATAGAAGGTGTACCCAGCAGTCTCCTTTGGGTATCCTATGAAGACACATTTCTCCGATTTGGGTTCGAGCTTATCAGGTTGAAGCTTTTTCACATAAGCATCACAGCCCCAAACTTTCAGAAATGACAACTTTGGTTTCTTGCCAAACCACAGTTCATAAGGCGTCGTCTCAACAGATTTCGATGGTGCCCTATTTAACATGAATGCGGCCGTCTCTAAAGCATAACCCCAAAATGATAGCGGTAAATCTATAAGAGACATCATAGATCGCACCATATCTAGTAAAGTATGATTACGATGTTCGGGTACACCATTACGTTGTGGTGTTCCGGGTGGCATGAGTTGAGAAACTATTCCGCATTGTTTCAAATGTAGACCAAACTCGTAACTCAAATATTCTCCTCCATGATCAGATCGTAGAAACTTTATTTTCTTGTTACGATGATTTTCAGCTTCACTCTGAAATTCTTTAAACTTTTCAAATGTTTCAGACTTATGCTTCATCAAGTAGATATACCCATATCTGGTCAAATCATCTGTGAAGGTGAGAAAATAATGATATCCGCCACGAGCCTCAACATTCATCGGACCACATACATCTGTATGTATGATTTCCAACAAATCTGTTGCTCTCTCCATAGTTCCGGAGAACGGGATTTTAGTCATCTTGCCCATGAGGCACGGTTCGCAAGTACCAAGTGATTCATAATCAAGTGCTTCCAAAAGTCCAACAGTATAGAGTTTCTTCATGCGCTTTACACCGATATGACCTAAACGACAGTGCCACAAATAAGTTGCACTATCATTATCAACTCTGCATCTTTTGGTTTCAACATTATGAATATGTGTATCACTACTATCGAGATTCATCAAAAATAGACCACTCTTCAAGGGTGCATGACCATAAAAGATATTACTCATATAAATAGAACAACCATTATTCTCTGATTTAAATGAATAACCGTCTCGCATCAAACAAGATCCAGATATAATGTTCATGCTCAACACTGGCACCAAATAACAATTATTTAGGTCTAATACTAATCCCGAAGGTAGATGTAGAGGTAGCGTGCCGACCGCGATCACATCGACTTTGGAACCATTTCCCACGTGCATCGTCACCTCGTCCTTTGCTAGTGTTCGCTTAATCCGTAGTCCCTGTTTCGAGTTGCAAATATTAGCAACAGAACCAGTATCAAATACCTAGGTGCTACTGCGAGCTCTAGTAAGGTACACATCAATAACATGTATATCACATATACCTTTGTTCACCTTGCCATCCTTCTTATCCGCCAAATACTTGGGGCAGTTCCGCTTCCAGTGACCAGTCTGCTTGCAGTAGAAGCACTCAGTCTCAGGCTTAGGTCCAGACTTGGGTTTCTTCTCCTGAGCAGCAACTTGCTTGCTGTTCTTCTTGAAGTTCCCCTTCTTCTTCCCTCTGCGCTTCTTGAAGCTGGTGGTTTTACTGACCATCAGCACTTGATGCTCCTTCCTGATTTCTACTTCCGCAGCCTTTAGCATTGCGAAGAGCTCGGGAATTGTCTTATCCATCCCTTGCATATTATAGTTCATCACGAAGCTCTTGTAGCTTGGTGGCAGTGATTGTAGAACTCTGTCAATGACACTATCAACCGGAAGATTAACTCCCAACTGAGTCAAGTGATTATGGTACCCAGACATTCTGAGTATATGTTCACTGACAGAACTATTCTCCTCCATCTTGCAGCTGTAGAACTTATTGGAGACTTCATATCTCTCAATCCGGGCATTTGCTTGAAATATTAACTTCAATTCTTGGAACATCTCATATGCTCCATGACGTTCAAAACTTCGTTGAAGTCCCGGTTCTAAGCCGTAAAGCATGGCACACTGAACTATTGAGTAGTCATCAGCTTTGCTCTGCCATACGTTCTTAACGTCGTCAGTTGCATCAGCAGCAGGCCTGGCACTCAGCGGTGCTTCCAGGACGTAATTCTTCTGAGCAACAATGAGGATAATCCTCAAGTTATGGACCCAGTCCGTGTAATTGCTACCATCATCTTTCAACTTTGCTTTCTCAAGGAACACATTAAAATTCAACGGAACAACAGCACAAGCCATCTATCTACAATCAAACATAGACAAGCAAGATACTATCAGGTACTAAGTTCATGATAAATTTAAGTTCAATTAATCATATTACTTAAGAACTCCCACTTAGAAAGACATCCCTCTAATCTTCTAAGTGATCACGTGATCCAAATCAACTAAACCATAACCGATCATCACGTGAAATGGAGTAGTTTTTAATGGTGAACATCACTATGTTGATCATATCTACTATATGATTCACGCTCGACCTTTCGGTCTCAGTGTTCCGAGCCCATATCTGCATATGCTAGGCTCGTCAAGTTTAACCTGAGTATTCTGCGTGTGCAAAACTGGCTTGCACCCGTTGTAGATGGACGTAGAGCTTATCACACCCGATCATCACGTGGTGTCTGGGCACGATGAACTTTGGCAACGGTGCATACTCAGGGAGAACACTTTTAATCTTGAAATTTAGTGAGAGATCATCTTATAATGCTACCGTCAATCAAAGCAATATAAGATGCATAAAAGATAAACATCACATGCAATCAATATAAGTGATATGATATGGCCATCATTATCTTGTGCTTGTGATCTCCATCTCCGAAGCACCATCATGATCACCATCGTCACCGGCGTGACACCTTGATCTCCATCGTAGAATCGTTGTCGTCTCGCCAATCTTATGCTTCCACGACTATCGCTACCTCTTAGTGATAAAGTAAAGCATTACAGGGCGATTGCATTGCATACAATAAAGCGACAACCATATGGCTCCTGCCAGTTGCCGATAACTCGGTTACAAAACATGATCATCTCATACAATAAAATTTAGCATCATGTCTTGACCATATCACATCACAACATGCCCTGCAAAAACAAGTTAGACGTCCTCTACTTTGTTGTTGCAAGTTTTACATGGCTGCTACGGGCTTAGCAAGAACCGTTCTTACCTACGCATCAAAACCACAATGATAGTTTGTCAAGTTGGTGCTGTTTTAACCTTCGCAAGGACCGGGCGTAGCCACACTCGGTTCAACTAAAGTTGGAGAAACTGACACCCGCCAGCCACCTGTGTGCAAAGCACGTCGGTAGAACCAGTCTCGTGTAAGCGTACGCGTAATGTCGGTCCGGGCCGCTTCATCCAACAATACCACCAAACCAAAGTATGACATGCTGGTAAGCAGTATGACTTATATCGCCCACAACTCACTTGTGTTCTACTCGTGCATATGATATCTATGCATAAAACCTGGCTCGGATGCCACTGTTGGGGAACGTAGTAATTTCAAAATTTTCCTACGCACACGCAAGATCATGGTGATGCACAGCAACGAGACGGGAGAGTGTTGTCCACGTACCCTCGTAGACCGAAAGCGGAAGCGTTTAGCACAACGCGGTTGATGTAGTCGTACGTCTTCATGATCCGACCGATCAAGTACCGAACGTACGGTACCTCCGAGTTCAGCACACGTTCAGCTCGATGACGTCCCTCGAACTCCGATCCAGCCGAGTGTTGAGGGAGAGTTTTGTCAGCATGACGGCGTGGTGACGATGTTGATGTTCTACCGACGCAGGGCTTCGCCTAAGCACCGCTACAACAATATCGAGGTGGACTATGGTGGAGGGAGGCACCGCACACGGCTAAAAGATCAAACGATCAATTGTTGTGTCTCTGGGGTGTCCCCCTGCCCTTGTATATAAAGGAGCAAGGGGGGGTGCGGCCGGCTAGGGAGGAGGCGCGCCAGGAGGAGTCCTACTCCCACCGGGAGTAGGACTCCCCCCCTTTCCTAGTTGGATTAGGACTTGGGAGGGGTAAAGAGTGGAGGAGAAGAAGGAAGGGGGGCGCCGCCCCCTTCTCCTTGTCCTATTCGGACTGGGGGGAGGGGCGCGCGGCCCAGCCCTAGCCGCCTCTCCTCTCTTCCACCTAGGCCCACTAAGGCCCATTAAGTCCCCGGGGGGTTCCGGTAACCTCCCGGTACTCCGGTAAAATCCCGATTTCACCCGGAACAGTTCCGATATCCAAACATAGGCTTCCAATATATCAATCTTCATGTCTCGACCATTTCGAGACTCCTCGTCATGTCCGAGATCACATCCGGTACTCCGAACAACCTTCGGTACATCAAATCATATAAACTCATAATATAACCGTCATCGAAACTTTAAGCGTGCGGACCCTACGGGTTCGTTAACTATGTAGACATGACCGAGACATGTCTCTGGTCAATAACCAATAGCGGAACCTGGATGTTCATATTGGCTCCCACATATTCTACGAAGATCTTTATCGGTCCAACCGCATAACAACATACGTTGTTCCCTTTGTCATCGGATGTTACTTGCCTGAGATTCGATCGTCGGTATCTCAATACCTAGTTCAATCTCGTTACCGGCAAGTCTCTTTACTCGTTCCGTAATACATCATCTCGCAACTAACTCATTAGTTGCAATGCTTGCAAGGCTTAAGTGATGTGCATTACCGAGAGGGCCCAGAGATACCTCTCCGACAATCGGAGTGACAAATCCTAATCTCGAAATACGCCAACCCAACAAGTACCTTCGGAGACACCTGTAGAGCACCTTTATAATCACCCAGTTATATTGTGGCGTTTGGTAGCACACAAAGTGTTCCTTCGGTAAACGGAAGTTGCATAATCTCATAGTTATAGGAACATGTATAAGTCATGAAGAAAGCAATAGCAGAATACTAAACGATCGTGTGCTAAGCTAACGGAATGGGTCAAGTCAATCACATCATTCTCCTAATGATGTGACCCCGTTAATCAAATGACAACTCATGTCTATGGTTAGGAAACATAACCATCTTTGATCAACGAGCTAGTTAAGTAGAGGCATACTAGTGACAATCTGTTTATCTATGTATTCACACATGTATTATGTTTCCGGTTAATACAATTCTAGCATGAATAATAAACATTTATCATGATATAAGGAAATAAATAATAACTTTATTATTGCCTCTAGGGAATATTTCCTTCATGAAGTCGACCGCATCCTCGTCCTCGTCCTCGTCCTTGGCGCCCCCCTCAAGGTTTGTAGTAGTGCCTGCGCCAGAGCTCACGCTGGTACTTCACCTCCGATTCCTTGACGGATAGACTCTTCTCTACCTCGACCTCGGCCACGCGCAACTCCTCCTCCCAGCGCTCCTCGATCTCCGCCGCCTCCTGCATCTCCAGCTCCCGCTCGGCGACCTCATGAGGAAGCAGGTGCTCCATGACCACCGCCGCCTTTTCAGACGTGGGTTGCATGTTGGAGTCTGAGGTGGCCTGGAATATCTTGGCGTGTGCATCCTCGATCTTGGCGTGGATGGCGTCGACCTAGGCCAGGGCGACATCGGCGGCACGGACGGCAGCTCAAGCGCTCTCGGCGTTTGCAACCACTGTCGCAGCAGCAGCTGCAGCCGTCTCGGTTGCTGCAGCTGCCCTGTCGGCCGCCGCAGATGCCCTCTCGATGAAAGCGGCCGCGCTCAATGCGGATGCGGCGGCACTCTTAGCGTAGGCGGCGGCGCTCGGTGGGGGACGCGGCCATCATACGGGCCTTCATGAAGTGTTTCCACGGTGTCATCTTTGCAAGAAGGGGGTGCGAGAATGGGGATCGGGATTCATGGATTCGGGGGTTGCCGACACTGGAGCAGACGAGTCGGCGAAGCTTAAGGAGGGAGACTTAAATAGACCCAGATATTTTCATCGCAAACGGTTCCTAGAAAACAACTATGTGTGATGTTGTAGATATTTTTTATTAGCTGTGAAAGACGGATTTGGAGTACAGTGGCAACAGATGGTGTTTTAAATGTATGAGAAATTTTGTAGTATTAATACAACTGTCATGTAAAATTTTGGAAAATTTTAGGGGTCATTTGACGTTTTAAGACATTTAAGTGATTTTATAGCCACTTAAGGACCGTAATTGAAATTTGAACTACATGTACATGCAACAACTGACGATAATGGTTTGAAAACTCATATTTTTTGTACTTATGTGCGATTTAATTTCATGTGCAGTAAATTGGAAGGAATTTTCAAACATATTGGTCTAACGGCTATGACACAATTAAGCATGGAGTGACATGGCATTTTAATTCCTAAAAATTTTAAAAAACAGAAACACATGAAATCTTGGTTGATGTAATGTCATGCCACCCAGATGATGTGGAAAAAAATTTGGCATGTTTGACGAAAGTTTGGACACACACCCCTCACAAACCGGAGCAACTCACTAGAAGGCTCGTGGTTCCGAGAGGGAACAATGCATGTTTGACGACGAACGGGAGATAGCTTCCTCTTACGGTCTTCAATTTTTTTCTATGTTTAACGTGCACTACTACAACTGTAATGTGAAATTTTGGAAAATTCTAGGGGTCATTTGACCTTCTAAAGACATTTAAGTGATTTTCTAGCCATTTAATTCAAATTTGAACTACATCTACATGCAACGCTTAACTATACCAGTTTTACAAATCATATTTGTGTACTTGTGTGCGTGTTAATTCTATGTGTAGTAAATTAAAAGGAATTTTCAAACATAGTTGTATCACTACATGGACACATGCATATGTATGCATGGAGTGACATGGCATTTTAATTCCAAAAAAATAATCAGAAACACATGAAACCTTGGTTGATATAATGTCATGCCACCAAGATGATGTGGTAAAAAAATTGGCATGTTTGACAAAAGTTTGGACACACACCCTCACAAACCGGAGCAACTCACTAGAAGGCTCATGGTTCTGAGAGGGAACAATGCATCTTTGATGACGAACGGGAGATAGCTTCCTCTTACGGCCTTCAATTTTTTTTCTACATCTAACATGCACTACTACAACTGTAATGTGATTTGTTTAAAAAAATACTAGAGGTCATTTGACCTTTTAAAAACATTTAAGTGATTTTCTTTCCATTTAATGACCGTAATTCAAATTTGAACTACATCTACATGCAACACCTAACCAAAACGATTTGAAAAATCATATCTTTGTACTTGTGTGCAAGTTAATTCCATGTGCAGTAAATTAGAAGGAATTTTCAAACATATTGGTCTCACGACATAGACACATGCATGCATACGTATGCATGGAGTGAAATGGCATTTTAATTCCAAAAAATAAAAAAATGGTCAGAAAAACATGAAACCTTGGTTGATGTAATGTCATGCCACCAAAATGATGTGATAAAGAAATTGGCATGTTTGACGAAAGTTTGGACACACACCCATCACAAACCGGAACAACTCACTAGAAGGCTCGTGGTTCCAAGAGGGAACAATGCATATTTGATGACGAACGGGAGATAGCTTCCTCTTACGGCCTTCAATTTTTTTCTATGTCTAACGTGCACTACTACAACTGTAATGTGAAAATTTTGAAAATTCTAGAGGTCATTTGACCTTTTAAAGACATTTAAGTGATTTGCTAGCCATTTGCTGACCGTAATTCAAATTTGAACTACATCTACATGCAACGCGTAACCAAAATGGTTTGAAAAATCATATCTGTGTACTTGTGTGCAAGTTAATTCCATGTGCAGTAAATTAGAAGGAATTTTCAAACATATTGGTCTCACGACATGGATACATGCATACGTATGCATGGAGTGACATGACATTTTAATTCCAAAAGATTAAAAAATGATCAGAAAAACATGAAACCTTGGTTGATTTAATGTCATGCTACCAAGATGATGTGGTAAAAAAATTGGCCTGTTTGACAAAAGTTTGGAGACACACCCCTCACAAACCGAAGCAACTCACTAGAAGGTTCGTGGTTCCGAGAGGGAACAATGCATGTTTGATGACGAACGGGAGATAGCTTCCTCTTACGGCCTTCAAATTTTTTCTACGTCTAACGTGCACTAATACAACTGTCATGTGAAATTTTTGAAAATTTCAGGGGTCATTTGACCTTTGAAAGACATTTAAGTGATTTTCTAGCCATTTAATGACCGTAATTCAAATTGAACTACATCTACATGCAACGCCTAACCATAACGGTCTGAAAAATCATATTTTTGTGTACTTGTGTGCGAGTTAATTCCATGTGAAGTAAATTAGGAGGAATTTTCAAACATATTGGTCTCAAGGCATGGGCACACATGCATGGAGTGCCATGCATTTTAATTACAAAAAAAATAAAAAATGATCAGGAAAACATGAAACCTTGCTTGATTTAATGTCATGCCACCAAGATGATGTGGTAAAAAAATTGGCCGGTTTGATGAAAGTTTGGACACACACCCCTCACAAACCGGAGCAACTCACTAGAAGGTTCATGGTTCCGAGAGGGAACAATGCATGTTTGATGATGAACGGGAGATAGCTTCCTCTTACGGCCTTCAATTTTTTTCTACGTTTAACGTTCACTAATACAACTGTCATGTGAAAATTTGGAAAATTTTAGGGGTCATTTAACCTTTTAAAGACATTTAAGTGATTTTGTAACCATTTAATGAATGTAATTCAAATTTGAACTACATCTACATGCAATGCCTAACCATAACGGTTTGAAAAATCATATTTTTGTGTACTTGTATGCGAGTTAATTCCATGTGCAGTAAATTAGAAGGAATTTTCAAAGATATTGGTCTCAAGGCATGGGCACACATGCATGGAGTGCCATGGCATTTTAATTCCAAAATAATAATAAATGATCAGAAAGCATGAAACCTTGCTTGATTTAATGTCATGCCACCAAGATGATGTGTTAAAAAAATTGGCCTGTTTGATGAAAGTTTGGACACACCCCTCACAAACCGGAGCAACTCACTAGAAGGTTCGTGGTTCCGAGAGGGAACAATGCATGTTGATGACGAACGGGAGATAGCTTCCTCTTACGGCCTTCAAATTTTTTCTATGTTTAACGTGCACTAATACAACTGTCATGTGAATATTTGGAAAATTTCAGCGGTCATTTGACCTTTTAAAGACATTTAAGTGATTTTCTAACCATTTAATGACCGTAATTCAAATTTGAACTACATCTACATGCAAGGCCTAACCATAACGGTTTAAAAATCATATTTTGTGTACTTGTGTGTGAGTTAAAAAAATCATCAGACAATATAAATATCTGGTGTTAAAAAATGAAAATGTAAAGATCTGGCAAGACAACCGCCCCCCACACGATTGCCACTCTATCTCAAGGCTCGAGGTTTGATAGGTGAGTGGCGGGGATCATTAATCAGACACGGTTCTGCATTGGAAATGTGAGCTATTATGTTCACATACGGATTTTGGCTATTATGTTCACACACGGATTTTGCTGCGGAAATCGTGTGTAATTCAAACTACAGTACTCGTAAATTCCGATGACCGGCGCGCGTACTGTCCCCGTCGATCTAGATTCCGGCCGCCAATAAATACTACCTTGTTCATGTCATCCCGCCTGCATTCTCATCTACATCCTCCCTGCGCTCGCCCTCTCTCTCTCTCAAATCTCTGCCATGGTGCCGCCGGTCTGCCCATGCGCCGACGAGGAGTCACCGCCCCCAAGGACGCTCACTCGATTAGCAGTGACGAGGACCCCTACGCGCCACCTGACGAGGTTGCGCCGGACCCCCCAACTTTGGATTGGTTTTGGGGCGAGTACAATCTTTGTCTGTGGAAGTCGCTGCCGCCGGCTGAGAAAGCCAGGCAAGTGGCATTCAAGAAGGAGATGGCAGAGGAGGAAGCCAGGTACCAGGCGGCCTGTGAAGCCCGTGATGCCGCCTGGAAAAAGGAGGCGGCGGAGATTTGGGCGCGGGCGCGTTGTCGTGCCAAGGAGGTGTACGAAGACGGGTACTTCGCGAGGAATGTCATAGGTGCTGGGCGCCTCTTCGTTGTGTGGAGGTGGGCCGATAAGTGATGTCTACTACACAACCTTATTCTTGTAGATGTTGTTGGGCCTCCAAGTGTAGAGGTTTGTAGGACAGTAGCAAATTTCCCTCAAGTGGATGACCTAAGGTTTATCAATCCGCAGGAGGTGTAGGATGAAGATGGTCTCTCTCAAGCAACCCTGCAACCAAATAACAAAGAGTCTCTTGTGTCCCCAACACACCCAATACAATGGTAAATTGTATAGGTGCACTAGTTCGGCGAAGAGATGGTGAAACAAGTGGTATATGGATAGTAGATAAAGGTATTTGTAATCTGAAATAATAAAAACAGCAAGGTAGCAAGTGATAAAAGTGAGCGTAAACGGTATTGCAATGTGTGGAAACAAGGCCTAGGGTTCATACTTTCACTAGTGTAAGTTCCCTCAACAATACTAACATAATTGGATCACATAACTATCCCTCAACATGCAACAAAGAGTCACCCCAAAGTCACTAATAGCGGAGAACGAACGAAGAGATTATGGTAGGGTACGAAACCACCTCAAAGTTATTCTTTCCAATCAATCAGTTGGGCTATTCCTATAAGTGTCACAAACAGCCCTAGAGTTCGTACTAGAATAACACCTTAAGATACAAATCAACCAAAACCCTAATGTCTCCTAGATACTCCAATGTCACCTCAAGTATCCGTGGGTATGATTATACGATATGCATCACACAATCTCAGATTCATCTATTCAACCAACACAAAGGACCTCAAAGAGTGCCCCAAAGTTCTACCGGAGAATCACGACAAAAACGTGTGCCAACCCCTATGCATAGGTTCCTGGGTGGAACCCACAAGTTGGTCACCAAAACATACATCAAGTGGCATGTGGTATCCCATTGTCACCACAGATATCCACGGCAAGACATGCATCAAGTGTTCTCAAGTCTTTAAAGACTCAATCCGATAAGATTACTTCAATGGGAAAACTCAATTCATTACAAGAGAGAAGAGGGGGAGGAGAAACATAGGATCCAACTATAATAGCAAAGCTCGCGATACATCAAGATCGTATCATCTCAAGAACACAAGAGAGAGAGAGAGATCAAACACATAGCTACTGGTACATACCCTCAGCCCCGAGGGAGAACTACTCCCTCCTCGTCATGGAGAGCGCCGGGATGATGAAGATGGCCACCGGTGAGGGATCCCCCCTCCGGCAGGGTGCCGGAACAGGGTCCCGATTGACTTTTGATGGCTACGGAGGCTTCTAGCGGCGAAACTCTTGATCTAATCTCCGTTCTAGAAGTTTTAGGTCACGTAGGTATATATGGGTGCAGGAGTTACGTCAGGGGAGCCATGAGGGCCCCACGAGACAGGGGGGCGCGCCCTAGGGGGGGCGCCCCCCACCCTCGTGAGCACCTCGTTCCTTCCTTGATGTGGGGTCCAATTCCATCAGGTGTGTTTCCTTCCAAAAATAACTTCTCCAGTTGATTTCGTTCCGTTTCGACTCCGTCTGATATTCCTTTTCTTCAAAACACTGAAATAGGCATAAAACAGCAAATCTAGGTTGGGCCTCCGGTTAATAGGTTAGTCCCAAAAGTAATATAAAAGTGGATAATAAAGCCCAATATTGCCCAAAACAGTAGATAATATAGCATGGAGCAATCAAAAATTATAGATACGTTGGAGACGTATCAAGCACC
>NC_053022.1:331510457-331524136 GCF_003073215.2 Triticum urartu
TATGTATATCTCCTCCTTTGTAACCGACCTTGTGTAACCCTAGCCCTTTCCGATGTCTATATAAACCAGAGGGTTTTAGTCCGTAGGACAACATACAATCATACCATAGGCTAGCTTTTAGGGTTTAGCCTCTCCGATCTCGTG
This sequence comes from Triticum urartu, assembly GCF_003073215.2. NCBI lineage: Eukaryota > Viridiplantae > Streptophyta > Magnoliopsida > Poales > Poaceae > Triticum > Triticum urartu. The sequence goes on from NC_053022.1 coordinate 331,510,602, forward strand.
GTAGATCTACTCTTGTACTACCCATATCATCAATATTAATCAAGCAGGACATAGGGTTTTACCTCCACCAAGAGGGCCCGAACCTGGGTAAAACATCGTGTCCCCTGCCTCCTGTTACCATCCGCCTTAGACGCACAGTTCGGGACCCCCTACCCGAGATCCGCCGGTTTTGACACCGACAATGACCAAGGCCAAGCATCCCTCAAAGACCATCATGACTACCACCACTCATCCATTTGAATTTCTTCACATGGATATCTTTGGCCTACTCACTATGCCACATTTACTAATGCTGCATCTTTATATGGATTTGTCATTTGTTGATGATTTATTCTCGATATAACATGGGTGCATATCAATCACTTACAAACTGAAGTGCAGGAAGTCTTCAAACGATTTTCCTCGAGGGCTTCAACCAACTTTGGTGTGAAGATCAAGCACATCAGAAGTGATAATGGAACTGAGTTCAAGAACACTGGTCTTGATGACTATCTTGATGAACTTGGTATTACTCATGAGTTATCTGCTCCTTATACTCCTCAGCAAAATGGCGTCGTAGAGTGCAAGAACAGGACTCTTGTTGAGATGGCCCGCACTATGCTTGATGAGTACAAGACGCCTCCTCGCTTCTGGCCTAAGGCAATTGATACTTGCGTGCCAACATCAATCAACAGGGTATATTCTTCACAAATTCTTCAAGAAGAACTGCATATGAACTCCTCACTAACAAGAAAACTCAAATGTCAGTTATTTTCAAAGTCTTCGGTGCTAAATGCTGGATTAGAGATCCTCATCACAGTTCTAAATTTGCACCGAAAGCACATGAAGGTTTTATGCTCGGTTATGGTAAGGACTCGCACACCTACAGAGTCTTCAACACCTATCACCACAAGGTTGTTGAAACTATAGATGTGCGGTTCGATGAAACTAATGGCTCGCAAAGAGTGGACCTACCTCTTGTGACAGATGAAATACATCCTTAGGAATCTATTAAGTTCAAGGCTACTGAGGATGTCATTCCTACCGAAGAATCTGCTAAAGAAGTCGTTCCAGATCATGAAGAATGTCATGCTGATGCACCTGAGGAAAGTGGTGCTGAAGAAAATGCTGATCAAATTCCTCAACGACAACCAGCTCATCCTCGCATTGCAAATGAAGTGCAGATTGAAAAAATCATCAGCAACATCAACATTCCAGGTCCTCTCACACGCTCAAGAGCTTCACATTTATCTAACTTTTGTGGACACTTTGCTTTCGTCTCTATCACAGAGTCCACTAAGGTGGATGAAGCATTTCTGGAGCCTGAGTGGATTCAAGCTATGCAAGAGGAATTACATCAATTTGAGCTCAACAACGTCTGGGAACTAGTCAAATGTCCAGATCCTCGCAAGCACAATATCATTGGCACAAAGTGGATCTACCGCAACAAGCAAGATGAATATGGACTTGTGGTGAGGAATAAGGCACGACTTGTAGCTCAAGGATACACACAGGTTGAAGGAATTGATTTCGATGAAAATTTTGCACCTGTTGCTAGAATTGAGGCTATTCGCATGTTACTTGCTTATGCTAACCATCATGATATCATCTTACATCAAATGGATGTCAAAAGTGCATTCCTCAATGGTAAGCTTGATGAAGAAGTATATGTTGCTCAACCCCGAGGTTTTGAAGATCCAAAGAATCCCGACAAAGTCTTCAGACTCAATAAGGCCCTCTATGGCCTCAAGCAGGCCCCTCGGGCGTGGTATGATACTTTGAAGGAATTCCTCATGAAGAAAGGCTTCAAACCTGGTTCACTTGATCCAACTCTTTCCACTAAATATTATGATGGTGAATTGTTTGTGTGCCAAATATATGTTCATGATATCATTTTCGGCTATACTGACCAATGTTACAGTGATGAATTTGCCTATATGATGAGTGAAGAATATCAAATGTCTATGATGGGAGAATTGAAATTCTTCTTAGGTCTTCAGATTCGTCAATAGCGCAATGGCATATTCATATCTCAGGAGAAATACCTCAAGGATGTACTGAGGAAATTCGGCATGCAAGATTGCAAAGGAGTCAAAATCCCTATGCCCACAAATGGCCATCTATACACTGATGAAAATGGTATTGACTTTTATCAAAAGGTATACCGCTCCATGATTGGTTCTTTATTGTATTTATGTGCATCTAGGCTAGATATTATGCTTAGTGTTTGCATGTGTGCCCGATTTCAAGCTACATCGAAGGAATCACACCATAAGGCTGTGAACCATATTCTTTGATATCTAGCTCACACACCAACACTTGGATTATGGTATCCCAAGGGCTCAGCTTTTGTTCTCATTGGATATTCAGACTCTGACTATGCTGGTGATTGTGTGGACCGCAAGTCGACATCAGGCACATGCCATTTCCTCGGACAATCCTTGGTCTGTTGGTCCTCAAAGAAACAGAACTATGTATCACTGTCTACTGCTGAAGCTGAGTACATTGCTACCGGTTCTTGCTGTGCTCAATTGCTATGGATGAAGCAAACTCTCAAGGACTACGGCGATAACATGAAGAATGTGCCTCTCTACTGTGACAATGAGAATGCCATCAAGATTGCTCATAACCCTGTTCAGGACTCGAAGACAAAGCACATTCAGATTCGTCATCATTTTCTTCGTGATCATGTGTTGAAGGGCGACATCTCTATTGAGCATGTGAAGACTGAAGAACAGCTAGCCGATATCTTCACTAAGCCGTTGGATGAGAAAAGATTTAGCAAGTTGAGGTGTGAGCTAAATATCTTAAAATATTCGAATGTCCTCTGAAAAGGACACACATCCTAACACTTATGCAAAATTGATGACTTAGATGTGCAACACACAAAGTAACGTTTTTCTTCAATCAATGAAGATTAACCCTCTAAATGTGAATAAATTAATGAAGAATTTGATTCTCAGAACCCTACGACAATTGTACGCAGTGTCTGAAATCATCATTCTTATACGGTGGGTCAAGCCACCACCAAAAGTTGAAAATCCTCATTTTGAGTTTTTTTTCCCATTATGAAATTCCTCAGTTGTTCATTTTCTTCAACTTTGTCAATGTCTTCACTCTTTCGCTGTTATTCCTTACATTGCATATATATATAGTTCCTCAAATGGATGTTAAAAGTTGCATTCCTCAGTTGTGTCATTTCGTATGAAATGACCATGCTATGGTTCTGGTTATTTGGCTTTACATCTGATGTACTTATTCCGTGCAATAGTTTCTTCTCTTGGAAGTTTCTCTCACCCTGAAATCCTCAGAGAAGAATTCCATAAACGCCTATTGCACGTCTTTGTAGCTTGCGTTTGTTTTTCCCCCAAAACGGAGGGATGATGCAGCAGAGTAGCGCAAGTATTTCCCTCAGTTTTTGAGAACCAAGGTATCAATCCAGTAGGAGGCCACGCTCAAGTCCCTCATACCAGCACAAAATGATAGCTACTCGCAACCAACGCGATTAGGGGTTGTCAAGCCCTTCACGGTCATTTACGAGAGTGAGATCTGATAGATAGAATATTTTTGGTATTTTTGATATAAAGATGCAAAGTAAAAAAGTAAAGGCAAAATAAATAGCAAAACAATATTAAAGTGATGGAGATTGATATGATGAGAATAGACCCGGGGGCCATAGGTTTCACTAGTGGCTTCTCTCAAGAGCATAAGTATTCTATGATGGGTGAACAAATTATTGTTGAGCAATTGACAGAATTGAGCATAATTATGATAATATCTAGGCATGATCATGTATATAGGCATCACGTCCGTGACAAGTAGACCGAAACGATTCTTCATCTACTACTATTACTCCACTCATCGACTGCTATCCAGCATGCATCTAGAGTATTAAGTTAAAAACAGAGTAACGCCTTAAGCAAGATGACATGATGTAGAGAGATAAATTCATGCAATATGAAATAAACCCCATCTTGTTATCCTCGATGGCAATGATACAATACGTGCCTTGCTTCCCCTTCTATCACTGGGAAAGGACACCGCAAGATCGAACCCAAAGCTAAGCACTTCTCCCATGGCAAGAACTACCAATCTAGTTGGCCAAACCAAACGGATAATTCGAAGAGACTTGCAAAGATAACCAATCATACATAAAAGAATTCAGAGAAGATTCAAATATTATTCATAGATAGACTTGATCATAAACCAACAATTCATCGATCTCAACAAACACACCGCAAAAAGAAGATTACATCGAATAGATCTCCACAGGAGAGGGGGAGAACATTGTATTGAGATCCAAAAAGAGAGAAGAAGCCATCTAGCTACTAACTATGGACCTGAAGGTCTGAGGTAAACTACTCACATTCATCAGAGGGGCTATGGTGATGTAGAAGCCCTCCGTGATGACAACCCTCTTCCGGCGAAGCTCCGGAACAGGCCCCAAGATGGGATCTCATGGATACAGAAAGTTACGGCGGTGGAATTAGGTTTTTGGCTCCTGTTTTGATCGTTTGGGGGTACGTGTGTATATATAGGAGGAAGAAGTACGTCGGAGGAGCAACGAGGGGCCCACGAGGCAGGGGGCGCGCCCTAGGGGGGGGCACCCCCACCCTCGTGACCGCCTCTTTTGTTCCTTGGAGCAGGGTCCAAGTCTCCCGGATCACGTTCGGTGAGAAAATCACGTTCCCGAAGATTTTATTCCATTTGGACTCCATTTGATAATCTGTTTCTTTGAAACACTGAAATAGGCAAAGAAAACAGCAATTCTGGGCTGGGCCTACGGTTAATAGGTTAGTCCCAAAAATAATATAAAAGTGGAAAATAAAGCCCAATATAGTCCAAAACAGTAGATAATATAGCATGGAGCTATCAAAAATTATAGATACATTGGAGACGTATCAGGCATCCCCAAGCTTAATTCCTGCTCGTCCTTGATTAGGTAAATGGTAAAAAGAGAATTTTTGATGCGGAGTGCTACTTGGCATAATTTCAATGCAAATCTTCTTAATTGTGGTATGAATATTCAGATTAGAAAGATTCAAGACAAAGGTTTATATTGACATAAGAAATAATAATACTTCAAGCATACTAACAAAGAAATTATGTCTTCTCAAAATAACATGGCCAAAGAAAGTTATCCCTACAAAATCATATAGTCTGGCCATGCTCCATCTTCCCCACACAAAGTATTTAAATCATGCACAACCCCGATGACAAGCCAAGCAATTGTTTCATACTCTAACTTTTTCAAAACCTTTTCAATCTTCACGCAATACATGAGCGTGAGCCATGGATATAGCACTATGGGTGGAATATAATGGTGGTTGTGGAGAAGACAAAAAGAGGGGAAGATAGTCTCACATCAACTAGGCGTATGAACGGGCTATGGAGATGCCCATCAATAGATATCAATGTGAGTGAGTAGGGATTGCCATGCAACAGATGCACTAGAGCTATGAATGTATGAAAGCTCAACAAAACAAACTAGTGGGTGTGCATCCAACTTGCTTGCTCACGAAGACCTAGGGCAATTTTGAGGAAGCCCATCATTGGAATATACAAGCCAAGTTCTATAATGTAAAATTCCCACTAGTATATGAAAGTGATAACATGAGAGACTCTCTACTATGAAGATCATGGTGCTACTTTGAAGCACAAGTGTGGTAAAAGGATAGTAACATTGTCCCTTCTCTCTTTTTCTCATTTTTTTATATGACCTTTCTCTTTTTTATGGCCTTCCTTTTTTTATTTGGGCTTCTTTGGCCTCTTTTTTTATTTTTTTTATTTTTCGTCCAGAGTCTCATTCCGACTTGTGGGGGAATCATAGTCTCCATCATTCTTTCCTCACTGGGACAATGCTCTAATAATGATGATCATCACACTTTTATTTTTCTTACAACTCAACAATTACAACTCGATACTTAGAACAAAATATGACTCTATATGAATGCCTCCGGCGATGTACCGGGATATGCAATGAATCAAGAGTGACAAGTATGAAAATTATGAACGGTGGCTTTGCCACAAATACTATGTCAACTACATGATCATACTAAGCAATATGACAATGATGTATGTGTCATGATGAACTAGATGATGGAAAGTTGCATGGCAATATATCTCGGAATGGTATGGAAATGCCATAATAGGTAGGTATGGTGGCTGTTTTGAGGAAGGTATATGGTAGGTGTATGATACCGGCGAAAGGTGTGCGGTATTAGAGAGGCTAGCAAAGGTGGAAGGGTGAGAGTGCGTATGATCCATGGACTCAAATTAGTCATAAAGAACTCATATACTTATTGCAAAAATCTAGAAGTTATCAAAGCAAAGTACTACGCGCATGCTCCTAGGGGGATAGATTGGTAGGAAAAGACCATCGCTCGTCCCTGACTGCCACTCATAAGGAAGACAATCAATAAATAAATCATGCTCCGACTTCATCACATAACGGTTCAGCATACGTGCATGCTACGGGAATCACAAACTTCAACACAAGTATTCTTTAAATTCACAACTACTCAACTAGCATGACTTTAATATTATCACCTCCATATCTCAAAACAATTATCATGCTTCAATATTTTCTTAGTATTCAACACACTCAAAAGAAAGTTTCACAAATCTAGAATACCAAGCATATTATTATTAAGCAAATTACCATGCTATTAAGAGACTCTCAAAATAATTTAAGTGAAGCATGAGAGATCAATAGTTTCTTTAAAACAAATCCACCACCATGCTCTAAAAGATCTAAGTGAAGCACATAGAGCAAAATTATAACGCTCAAAAGATATAAGTGAAGCACATAGAGCAAATTATAGCTCAAAAGATATAAGTGAAGCACATAGAGTATTCTATCAAATTTTAATTCATGTATGGCTCTCTCAAAAGGTGTGTACAGCAAGGATGATTGTGGCATACTAACACAACAAAGACACAAATAATACAAGACGCTCCAAGCAAAACACATATCATGTGGTGAATAAAAATATAGCTCCAAGTAAAGTTATCGATGGAAGTGGACGAAAGAGGGGATGCCTTCCGGGACATCCCCAAGCTTTGACATTTTGGTGTCCTTGGATTATATTTGGGGTGCCATGGGAATCCCCAATCTTAGGCTCTTGCCACTCCTTGTTCCATAATCCATCAAATTCTTACCCAAAACTTGAAAACTTCACAACACAAAACTCAAAATAGAAAACTCGTGAGCTCCGTTAGCGAAAGAAAACAAAAAACCACTTCAAGGTACTGTAATGAACTCATTATTTATTTATATTGGTGTAAAACCTACTGTATTCCAACTTCTCTATGGATTATAAACTATTTTACTAGCCATAAATTCATCAAAATAAGCAAACAACACACGAAAAAAAGAATCTGTCAAAAACAGAACAATCTGTAGTAATCTGTAGCTAGCGCAAGATCTGGAAACCCAAAAATTCTAAAATAAATTGCTGGACGTGAGGAATTTATCTCTTAATCATCTGCAAAAAGAATTAACTAAATATCACTCTTCAAATAAAAATGACAGCAGTTCTCGTGAGCACTAAAGTTTCTGTTTTTTACAGCAAGTTCAACAAGAGTTTCCCCAAGTCTTCCCAACGGTTCTACTTGGCAGAAACACTAATTAAACACAAAAAACACAACCAAAACATAGGATAAATAATTTATTTATTAAATAACATAAAGTATAAATATTGGGTTCACTCCCAACAAGCGCTTTTCTTTAAAGCCTCAAAGCTAGGCATAATATTTCAGTGATGCTCACATGAAAGACAAGAATTGAAGAAAAGAGAGCATCATAAAACATGTGATAATCACATCTAAGTCTAACATAATTCCTATGCATAGTCATATTATAGGAAAACAAATTATCAAGGCAAGCAAATACTAGCATATGCAAGGAAGCGGAAAAAAACAATAGCAATCTCAACATAACGAGAGGTAATTTAGTAACATGAAAATTTCTACAACCATATTTTCCTCTCTCATAGTAATTACATAAAATATTCTCAACATGATCCACATGCATGCAAAGTTGGCAGTTTTCTGAAATAGTGGGATTAACATTAACTAAAGTCATGACCTTTCCAAACGAACTTTTATCAAAAACTTCATAAGATTGAACATTCTCCAAATACGTGGGATCTAAAGTTGACATTCTTCCAAACCTACTTCCAATATTATTGCAAAAATTATAATAAATCTCATATTCGTCATGGGGCTTAAATAAATTTTCAATATCATAAGAAGAATCACCCCAATCATGATCATTACAACAAGTAGTAGACCTGGCAAAACTAGCATCCCCAAGCTTAGGGTTTTGCATATTATTAGCACAATTGACATCAAGAGAATTTATAGTAAAATCATTGCAATCATGCTTTTTATTCAAAGATCCATCGTGAATCGCTCCATAAAGTAATTCATCACACTTTTTAGATTCACGAATTTCAAGCAAAACTTCATAAAGATAATCTAGTGCACAAAACTCACTAGCAATTGGTTCATCAAAATTGGATCTCTTAAAAAGATTAGCAGGTGGATGAGGATCCATAGATCTTAGGTTCCCAATTTAGTAATAAATAAACAACTATTCTAACCATACGAGCAAACAAAAAGCAAACGGGCAAAAAGAGGCAAATAGAGAGGGAGGATAGAGAGAGAGGGCGAATAAAACGACAAGGGTGAAGTGGGGGAGAGGAAAACGAGAGGCAAATGGCAAATAATGTAATGCGAGAGATAGGGATTGTGATGGATACTTGGTATGTTGACTTTTGCGGAGACTCCCCGGCAACGGCGCCAGAAATCCTTCTTGCTACGTCTTGAGCTTGCGTTGGTTTTCCCCAAAGAGGAAGGGATGATGCAGCAGAGTAGCGTAAGTATTTCCCTCAATTTGTGAGAACCAAGGTATCAATCCAGTAGGAGGCCACGCTCAAGTCCCTTGTACCTGCACAAAACGATAGCTACTCACAACCAACGCGATTAAGGGTTGTCAAGCCCTTCACGGTCACTTACGAGTGTGAGATCTGATAGATAGAATATTTATGGTATTTTTGGTATAAAGATGCAAAGTAAAAAGTAAAGGCAAAGTAAATAGCAAAACAATATTAAAGTGATGGAGATTGATATGATGAGAATAGACCCGGGGGTCATAGGTTTCACTAGTGGCTTCTCTCAAGAGCATAAGTATTCACGATGGGTAAACAAATTACTGTTGAGCAATTGACAGAATTGAGCATAGTTATGAGAATATCTAGGCATGATCATGTATATAGGCATCACGTCCGTGACAAGTAGACCGAAACGATTCTGCATCTACTACTATTACTCCACTCATCGACCGCTATCCAGCATGCATCTAGAGTATTAAGTTAAAAACAGAGTAACGCCTTAAGCAAGATGACATGATGCAGAGAGATAAATTCATGAAATATGAAATAAACCCCATCTTGTTATCCTCGATGGCAATGATGCAATACGTGCCTTGCTGCCCCTTCTGTCACTGGGAAAGGACACCGCAAGATCGAACCCAAAGCTAAGCACTTCTCCCATGGCAAGAACTACCAATCTAGTTGGCCAAACCAAACGGATAATTCGAAGAGACTTGCAAAGATAACCAATCATACATAAAAGAATTCAGAGAAGATTCAAATATTATTCATAGATAGACTTGATCATAAACCCACAATTCATCGGTCTCAACAAACAGCACAAAAAGAAGATTACATCAAATAGATCTCCATGAGAGAGGGGGAGAACTTTGTATTGAGATTCCAAAGAGAGAGAAGAAGCCATCTAGCTACTAACTATGGACCCGAAGGTCTGAGGTAAACTACTCACACTTCATCGGAGGGGCTAGGATGATGTAGAAGCCCTCCGTGATGACGGCCCTCTTCCGGCGGAGCTCCGGAACAGGCCCCAAGATGGGATCTCATGGATACAGAAAGTTGCGGCGGTGGAATTAGGTTTTTGCTCCTGTTCTGATCGTTTGGGGGTACGTGTGTATATATAGGAGGAAGAAGTACGCCGGAGGAGCAACGAGGGGTCCACGAGGCAAGGGGGCGCGCCCTAGGGGGGGCCCACCCTCGTGACTGCCTCTTTTGTTCCTTGGAGCAGGGTCCAAGTCTCCTGGATCACGTTCGCTGAGAAAATCACATTCCCGAAGATTTTATTTCGTTTGGACTCCGTTTGATATTCTGTTTCTCCGAAACACTGAAATAGGCAAAAAACAGCAATTTTGGGTTGGGCCTCCGGTTAATAGGTTAGTCCCCAAAATAATATAAAAGTGGAAAATAAAGCCCAATATAGTCCAAAACAGTAGATAATATAGCATGGAGCAATCAAAAATTATAGATACGTTGAAGACGTATCACCTATTCACCCCCCTCTAGTCGACTTAACGCACTTTCACCGCTATTGGTTATTGACCGGAGATGTGTCTCGGTCATGTCTACATGGTTCTCGAACCCATAGGGTCCGCACGCTCAACGTTTGATGACGATTTGTATTATGAGTTGTGTCATTTGATGTACCGAAGTTTGTTCGGAGTCCTGGATGAGATCACGGACCTGACGAGGAGTCTCAAAATGGTCAAGATGTAAAGGTCGATATATTGGAAAGCTATATTCGGACATCAGAAAGGTTCTGCGTGGTTTGGGTATTTTTCGGAGTACCGAAGAGTTACGAGAATTCGCCGGGGGAAGTATTGGGCCTTAATGGGCCATACGGGAAAGGAGAGAAGGGCCTCAAGGGTTGGCCGCGTGCCCCCCATGGCAAGTCCGAATTGGCCTAGGGAGGGGGCGGCGCCCCCCTCTCTTTCCTTCTCCCTCTCCTACTCCTTCCCTCTCTCCCCTCTTAGAAAAGGAAGGGGACTCCAACTAGGATTGGGAATCCTAGTTGGACTCCCCCTATAGGCGTGCCCCTCCTAGGCTGGCCTCCTCGTCCTCCCTCCTAAATATACGTGGGCAGGGGCACCCCAAAGGCACCCCAGGATTTGTCTTAGCCATGTGAGGTGCCCCCTCCATAGTTACACAACTTGGTCATAACGTCGTAGTGCTTACGCGAAGCCCTGCACTGGTAACTTCATCATCACCGTTACCATGCCGTCGTGCTGACGGAACTCTCCTTCGGCCTCAACTGGATCAAGAGCCCGAGGGACGTCATCGAGCTGAACGTGTGCTGAACGCGGAAGTGCCGTACGTTCGGTACTTGGATCGGTTGGATCGTGAAGACGTTCGACTACATCAACCCGTTACTAAACGCTTCCGCTTTCGGTCTACGAGGGTACGTAGACACACTCTCCCCACTCGTTGCTATGCATCTCCTAGATAGATCTTGTGTGATTGTAGGATTTTTTTGAAATACTGCATTCACCAAACAGTGGCATCCGAGCCAGGTCTACGCGTAGATGTTATATGCACAAGTAGAATACAAAGAGTTGTGGGCGATAATAGTCATACTGCTTACCAGCATGTCATGCTTTGATTTGGTGGTATTGTTGGATGAAGCGGCCCAGACCGACATTATACCGCGTTCATGAGACTGGTTCCACCGCGGTGCTTTGCACATAGGTGGCTAGTGGGTGTATGTCTCTCCAACTTTAGTTGAATCGAGCGTGACTACGCCCAGTCCTTGTTGAAGGTTAACACAGCAAACTTGACGAAAAATCATTGTGGTTTTGATGCATAGGTAAGAACGATTCTTGCTAAGCCTGTAGCAGCCATGTAAAACTTGCAAAAACAAAGTACAGGACGTCTAACTTGTTTTTGCAGGGCATGTTGTGATGTGATATGGTCAAGACGTGATTATATAAATTTTTGTATGAGATGATCATGTTTTGTAGCACAGTTATCGGCAACTGACAAGAGCCTTATGGTTGTCTCTTTATTGCATAAGATGCAAGCGCCATATAATTGCTTTACTTTATCGCTATGCGGTAGCAATAGTTGCAAAAGCAATAGTTGGCGAGACGACCATGTGACGACACGTTGATAAAGATCAAGATGATGGAGATCATGGTGTCATGATGGTACTTTGGAGATGGAGATCAAAGGCGCAAGATGATGATGGCCATATCATGTCACATATTTTGATTGCATGTGATGTTTATCTTTTATGCATCTTATTTTTCTTAGTACGATGGTAGCATTATAAGATGATCCCTTACTAAAAAATTTCAAGGTATAAGTGTTCTTCCTGAGTATGCACCGTTGCGACAGTTCTTCGTGCTGAGACACCACGTGATGATGAGCGGTGATAAGCTCTACGTTCACATACAATGGGTGCAAGCCAGTTTTGCACATGCAGAATACTCGGGTTAAACTTTACGAGCCTAGCATATGCAGATATGGCCTCGGAACACTGAGACCGAAAGGTCGAATGTGAATCATATAGTAGATATGATCAACATAGTGATGTTCACCATTGAAAACTACTCCATCTCACGTGATGATCGGATATGGTTTAGTTTATTCGGATCACGTGATCATTTAGATGACTAGAGGGATGTTTATCTAAGTGGGAGTTCTTAAGTAATGTGATTAATTGAACTTTAATTTATCATGAACTTAGTCCTGATAGTATTGGCATATCTATGTTGTAGATCAATAGCTCGTGTATAGCTTCCCCTGTTTATTTTTGATATGTTCCTAGAGAAAACTAAGTTGAAAGATGATAGTAGCAATGATGCGGACTAGGTCCGTGAACTGAGGATTATCCTCATTGCTGCACAGAAGAAGTATGTCCTTGATGCACCGCTAGGTGACGGACCTACTGCAAGAGCAGATGCAGACGTTATGAAGGTTTGAAAGCTCGGTATGATGACTACTTGATAGTTTAGTGCACCATGCTTTACGGCTTAGAACCGGGACTTCAAAAATGTTTTGAACGCCATGGAGCATATAAGATGTTCCAAGAGTTGAATTTGGTATTTTAGCTCATGCCCGAGTCGAGAGGTATGAGACCTCTGACACGTATTTTGCCTACAAGATGGAGAGAATAGCTCAAGTGCTCAACCAGTGAGCATGTGCACAGATTGTCTGAGTACTACAATCGCTTGAATCAAGTGGGAGTTAATCTTCCAGATAAGATAGTGATTGACAGAGTTCTCTAGTCACTATCACCAAGTTACCAGAACTTCGTGATGAACTATAATATGCAAGGGATAACGGAAACGATTCCCAAGCTCTTCGTGATGCTGAAATCGACGAAGGTAGAAATCAAGAAAAGCATCAAGTGTTGATGGTAGACAAGACCACTAGTTTCAAGAAAAGGGCAAAAGGAAGAAGGGGAACTTCAAGAAGAACGGCAAGCAAGTTGCTGCTCAAGTGAATAAACCCAAGTCTGGTCCTAAACCTGAGACAAAGTGCTTCTACTGCAAAGGGATTGGTCACTGGAAGCGGAACTACCCCAAGTATTTGGTGGATAAGAAAGGATGGCAAATTAAACAAAGGTATATTTGATATACATGTTATTGATGTGTACTTTACTAGTGTTTATAGCAACCCCGCAGTATTTGATACTGGTTTATTGCTAAGAGTATAATCGGACAT
>NC_053022.1:331525136-331536835 GCF_003073215.2 Triticum urartu
CATGGTCTAGAGCATCCAAGAGGAATTGTGGATCGCCGAGTGACCAAGTTTGTGAAGGTTTGGAAGTCGCCTGAAGACTTACCACGAGTGATTGGACGAGGTCTGTGTGACCTTAGTTCAAGGAGAATAGGTGAGGACTGGGTGTCTGAGCTGCGTGTTCAGGACTGGGTGTCCGGGACTGTGTGTCCTCGAGTTTAAATACTCAGCCGCTCCAACCAGACGTACAACTGAGACAGCAGTTGGAACTGGTCTACCAAATCATTGTCTTCACCAAGCTTACTGGTTCCATTTCCTCAACTCTTTCATTTCCTCATAATTGAGTTTGTGTACTTGTTCATATCTGTGTTTGAAGACTTTGACTGAAGACTTTCTCAATTTCCTCAGTTCAATTTCTTCAGTCTATTTGTCTTCATCCTGTGTTATCCTGTGCTTACGCTTCCTGTACTCTGTGCCTGTCTTCATTTCATCATGATGACTATGCTTGTATTCTGTTATGTTTACTTTTGAGTACTTATTCCGCTGCTAGTAGTTCTTCGCTAAGGAATTTCCTCACCGGCAAATTCCTCAGTGAAGAATTTCATAAAAATCGCCTATTCACCCCCCTCTAGTCGATATAACGCACTTTCAATTGGTATCAGAGCAAGGTACTCCCTTGTTCTGTGTGATTTTGGTTTAACCGCCTGGAGTTTTAGTTATGTCGACCGCAGGTATGACGAAAGTGACATGCCCCATCTTTGACGGTCACGAGTATCCCAAGTGGAAGGCCATGATGAAGAAACGCCTCATGGCGATGAACAGCGAGCTGTGGACTGTCACTGAGATTGGTCTGACCGATCTGTGCAAGATGGCGGAAGCTGATGACATTCGCAAGTACACTCTTCTCAACCTCACGGCGAAGGATGTCATCTGCTCCAGTCTGTCACAAAATCAGTTCAGGAATATCATGCATCTCGATCATGCGAAGCTCATCTGGGACCGTCTCTCTGAGGTCTATGAAGGTCATCGAACCTGTCATGATCCTTGGTTTGAGGACTTCAAGGATCTCAAAGCGATGACATTCGAACCAGAATCATCATTTTCTGCATCATGCCTTATGGCAAAAGATGCTGAGGTAACTGAATGCTACCTATCCGAGTCTAGTGATGATGAATCTGGTGATGAATTTGGACCCAGCTATGTCAAACTTGCTTCCCTTGCCACTAAACAACAAAGAGCTTTGGAAAAAGTTTTACTACATGCTAAATAAGAGCGATGATATGTTGGGTGAAGAAATGGATCAGTCAAAAGCTTTGGCTGAAAGTCTTCAGAGACTTCATACTAAGTATGACACCCTTCAAGATCAACATAACACTCTCTTATCTGATCATGAGAAGCTTTCTTATGAATTTCTTCAAAGAAAGCAAGATCTTGAAAAGCTAAGAGTGAGTTATGAAGATCTTCAGAAGGAGCGCGATTCATTACTTGCTCAACAAATCAGCGCTTCTCAGGAAGAATTTGTTCCTCCATGTTTGAAGTGCATTGAACGTGAATCTGCTAATTCTTCACCTGAATGTTCAAATGCTGCTAATGTTTCAAATTCTTCACATGCCTCTGCTATCACTAATTCCTCATCTGAGGACATTGCTAGTATCACTGACGATGCAGGGCTGAAGGAATTGTACACGACAGGCATGTACAAAAGCCTCAAAGGGCATCAGGCTCTTTGTGATGTGCTTAAAAAGCAGATCCTCAACAGGAACCCTAGGAAAGAGGGTATTGCCTTTGAGAGGAAACTCAATGCTGATGGTACATATTGGAAGCCTGAGCAGTACCCCAAAACTACATGGGTTGCTGCAAAGGGACCTCCAGTTGATCCATCTAACTTATCTGGATTTGCATGTGAATCTCCTCATTCTGATGATGAGTCATTGACTCCAACTATAAACTGTTCAAAAATCAGAATGGTGAAGTATTTGCTAGATATGTTGGCACTAACTGCAGGAACGGCTTCCCCTATGAAGAAAATCTGGGTTCCCAAAAGATGCCTTGAAAATCTTCAGGTGAATGTCATCATGACGCCACCTGTGAAGAATAGGAACCCCAGATCAAATTCTTCATATGGATCCAAGTCCTCATACGGACCAAACTCCTCACATGGATCATATTCCTCAAAAGGATCAAAGTCCTCATATGAACATCATCGTGCTAACCCGTCTGTTTCGCAGGGAAGATCTAAGGATTATGGATATGTGCATTATTCTTCAAATTATTATGTCCATAAGTCCTCGAAGAATTTCTCTGCTTACTCTTATGCTTATTCTAACCCCTCTTATGTGAAACGAAATGGACTGGCTTCTATGCCATCCTTCTCGTATGGAGCTCGCAGAATGATGAACTCTTTGCCACCCCTTCAGATGTGGGTGGTGAAGAAAAAGAACTAATCTCTTCTGCAGGGTCAGGTCTCCAGACGTACGTAATCGTCTGAAGAATTTGCTGGAGACCTGAGTATGCCTGATAGGACGCAGGCTAATCATGAAGAAATGAACTTTCATTTCTCACGTCCTCATATTGCTTTATCTATTCTTTTACTTGATGAAATTGATCTGATGAATTGATGTCATATTCTTCACTGATGAAGTATATGAGTTTGTAAGCTGCACTAATTCATCTGCAGGATGATCAACCCAAAGCCACTGAGTGGGTCCTTGATAGTGGATGTACAAACCACATGACTGGTGACAAGAATCTATTGATGGATGCTCCATTATCTCCGTCGCATCTGAAGCATATCATCTTTGCTGACAAAGGCAAAAGTCAGGTATTGGGTCTAGGTAAGGTTGCGATCACAAAGGATCGACACATGGACAAAGTCATGCTTGTTGAGTCCTTAGGATACAACCTTATGTCTGTCTCAATGCTTTGTGATCTTGATATGGTTGTTGTCTTTGGCAAGTACCGTTGTGTTGTGGTTATGGAAGCTGACAATTCCAAAGTCTTCGAAGGCTTTAGGAGAGGAGACCTGTATATTGTTGATTTCTCTACAGGACCACAACCAGCCGTGTGCTTACTTGCAAAAGCTTCAGAAGGCTGGCTCTGGCATCGACGACTTGGTCATGCAGGCATGAGGAATTTGCACACGCTTGCGAAGAAGAAGCATGTCATTGGCATCGAGAATGTCAAATTCCTCAAGGATCACCTATGCGGAGCCTGTGAAGCTGGGAAGATGAAGGCCAAGCATCCAGCGAAGACTATCATGACCACCACTCGCCCATTTGAATTGCTTCACATGGATCTCTTTGGTCCTAATCATTATTCTGCTATTTCAAATGAAGCATCTCAATATGGCTTTGTTATTGTTGATGATTACTCTCGTTACACATGGGTACACCTTGTTACTTACAAACATGAAGTGCAGGAAGTCTTCAAATGATTTTCCTCGAGGGCTTCAACCAACTTTGGTGTGAAGATCAAGCACATCAGAAGTGACAATGGCACTGAGTTCAAGAATTCTGGTCTCGATGACTATCTTGATGAACTTGGTATTACTCATGAGTTATCTGCTCCTTACACTCCTCAGCAGAACGGCGTCGTGGAGCGCAAGAACAGGACTCTTGCTGAGATGGCTCGCACTATGCTTGATGAATACAAAACGCCTCGTCGTTCTGGACTGAGGCAATTGATACTGCGTGCCACATCATCAACAGAGTATATCTTCACAAATTCTTCAAGAAAGACTGCCTATGAACTCCTCACTGATAAGAAACCCAATGTAAGTTATTTCAAAGTCTTCGGTGCTAAATGTTGGATTAGAGATCCTCATCACAACTCAAAATTTGCACCGAAAGCACATGAAGGTTTTATGCTTGGTTACAGAAAGGACTCGCACACCTACAGAGTCTTCAACAACGTTCTTCACAAGGTTGTTGAAACTGTAGATGTGCGGTTCGATGAAACTAATGGCTCGCAAAGAGAGCACCTACCTACTGTGATAGATGAACCAGCACCTGAGGAAACTATCAAGTTCAAGGCTACTGAGGATGTCATTCCCACTGAAGAATCTGCTGAAGAATTCATTCCAGAACATGAAGAACGTCGAGCTAATGCACCTGAAGAAAATGCTGAAGAAAATGGTGCTGAAGAAAACGCTGATCAAATTCTTCAACGACAACCAGCTCATCCTCGCATTGCAAAAGAAGTGCAAGTTGAAAAGATCATCAATGACATCAAAGCGCCAGGTCCTCTCACACGCTCAAAAGCTTCACATTTGTCTAACTTTTGTGGGCACTATGCTTTTGTCTCTATTACAGAGCCCACTAAGGTAGATGAAGCATTTCTGGAGCCTGAGTGGATTCAGGCCATGCAAGAAGAATTACATCAGTTCGAGCTCAACAATGTCTGGGAACTGGTCAAACGTCCAGATCCTCGCAAGCACAATATCATCGGCACAAAGTGGATCTACCGCAACAAGCAAGATGAAAATGGCCTTGTGGTGAGGAATAAGGCACGGCTTGTAGCTCAAGGCTACACACAGGTTGAAGGAATTGATTTCGATGAAACTTTTGCACCTGTTGCTAGACTTGAGGCTATTCGCATA
The DNA here is from genome assembly GCF_003073215.2 of Triticum urartu. NCBI lineage: Eukaryota > Viridiplantae > Streptophyta > Magnoliopsida > Poales > Poaceae > Triticum > Triticum urartu. The sequence continues at coordinate 331,529,710 of NC_053022.1, forward strand.
TTACTTGCTTATGCTAACCATCATGATATCACTTTATATCAAATGGATGTGAAAAGTGCATTCCTCAATGGTAAGCTTGAGGAAGAAGTATATGTTGCTCAACCCCCAGGTTTTGAAGATCCAAAGAATCCTGACAAAGTCTTCAGACTCAACAAGGCCCTCTATGGCCTCAAGCAGGCCCCACGGGCGTGTATGATACCTTGAAGGAATTCTTCATGAGAAAGGCTTCAAACCCGGTTCACTCGACCCTACCCTTTTCACTAAATCTTATGATGGTGAATTGTTTGTGTGCCAAATATATGTTGATGATATTATCTTTGGCTGTACTGACCAATGTTATAGTGATGAATTTGCCTATATGATGAGTGAAGAATATCAAATGTCTATGATGGGAGAGTTGAAATTCTTCTTAGGTCTTCAAATTCGTCAACAACACAATGGCATATTCATATCTCAGGAGAAATACCTCAAGGATGTACTGAGGAAATTCGGCATGCAAGATTGCAAAGGCGTCAAAATTCCTATGCCCACAAATGGCCATCTGTGCACTGATGAAAATGGTATTGACTTCGATCATAAGGTATACCGCTCCATGATTGGTTCTTTATTGTACTTATGTGCATCTAGGCCAGATATAATGCTTAGTGTTTGCATGTGTGCCCGATTTCAAGCTACACCGAAGGAATCACACCATAAGGCTGTGAAGCATATTCTTCGATATCTAGCTCACACACCAACACTTGGATTATGGTACCCCAAGGGCTCGGCTTTTGATCTCATTGGATATTCTGACTCTGACTATGCTGGTGATCGTGTGGACCGCAAGTCAACATCTGGTACATGTCATTTCCTCGGACGATCTTTGGTCTGTTGGTCCTCGAAGAAACAGAACTGCGTATCACTATCTACTGCTGAAGCTGAGTACATTGCCGCTGGTTCTTGCTGTGCCCAATTGCTATGGATGAAGCAAACTCTCAAGGACTACGGCGTCAACATGAAGAATGTGCCTCTCTTCTGTGACAATGAGAGTGCCATCAAGATTGCTCACAACCCAGTTCAGCACTCGAAGACAAAGCACATTCAGATTCGTCATCATTTTCTTCGTGATCATGTGTTGAAGGGCGACATTTCTATTGAGCATGTGAAGACTGAAGAACAGCTAGCCGATATCTTCACAAAGCCCTTGGATGAGAAGAGATTTAGCAAGTTGCGGTGTGAGCTAAATATCCTAGAATCTTCGAATGTTCTTTGAAAAGGACACTCATCCTAACACTTATGCAAAATTGATGACTTAGATGTGCAACACATGAAGAAACGTTTTTCTTCAATTCAATGAAGAACAACACTCTTAGTGTGAAGAAATTAACGAAGAATTTGATTCTCAGAACCCTACGATAATTGTACGCGGTGTCTGAAATCATCATTCTTATACGGTGGGTCACGCCACCACCAAAAGTTGAAATTCCTCAATTATTCATATTCTTCAACTTTGCATTGTCTTCACTGCTTCCGTCGTTTTTCTTCATTGATATATATATATATGAGTTTATTGTCCACAACATTCACTTATTGCTATTCTTCAAGTTGGTTTTCTGCTAAGTGAATGTGATCGACCCTTCCCCCTCTATGCTATACTCAACCCAATCGTTCACAAATTTCATGTGCGTCTTATTTGAAACTCGTTCAAAAAATCTTCACTGTGTCCTGTCTAGCTGAAGAATTGCGAACGGAACTTTAAAACCATATCTATCGAAATTTTGGGCTTTTGCCGGCTCAAACCGTTCCGCATCCCACGTACACTTAATCCACTCACCCACGATACACACGATCTCCACTCTCACTACATGGTGACACAGGTCATGCGAAATGAAAGGGTCAGGGGCACGTTCGTCCAATTTCTTCGGGCGAGCAGTTTTTCACCGTGGCTATAAATACCCCCTCCTTCCCTTCCTCACTCTTTACTCCCGCTCGACCTCTCTCCAGCTCGAGCTTCTCAAAACCCTAGCGCCGCCGCTACTTCATCGCGGCCGGTGAGGAAGAGCTTCACTGCTCGACCTCGTCGCCGACGTACTCGCACCGACCGCGGAAATCTTCTCCGCCGCCGCCGTAGCCGTTCCTCCGCCAAGTAGGGGCGTGGAAGATCTGCACAGACGACTTCACATCTCCTCACTCCCAGTTCGTCGGTTCTTCGTCCAGGTAATAAAAGTTTACTTTTACTACCCTCATTGATTCGAATGATTATCTTCAAATCTCCAAAGGTGTTTTCTTCATATTTCACACTAAACACCTCACAAGTCATCTGTTCTTGATTCGTTCTCTAAGCATATTTTTCTCAAGAATTCCTCAATTGTGTGGATCTTCGATCTATCAACTCTGGAACCTAAGAACAAAGAACGCTTAGTGAAATTCTTCAAGACTCCATCTGTCAAATTCCTCAATTGTTCTTTTGAAAAACCCCTGAGAACGCATATAACCTCTCCAAAATTCCTCGCAACTTATACTCTTGTTCACAGGTACACATGTCAGCTGCTGAATCACTTAGGTTCTCATCACTAACTCATTGCAGCGTTCCTCGAAGAAAAGTGCATACTTCTTCAGAGAATTCAATGTTCATTCCTCAACTGAAGAAAATGCTGATGGTAAAAGCCACAGAAGGAGGAAAGAGGCCTGAGGTATACAGTGTTGAGATCCCCTGATGAAATATATGCGGTACTGCAACACCTACTGAGGAAACCAAGATGAGCGCAAAGGTGCGCATTCAGAAGATAGAGAGGAGATGGCAAGAGAATGAGGGAGTACAGATATGTCACTCCTAAGTATATGAAGAATCACTCATCCTCCATGCCCAAGAGCTCCATTGGCAACCTGGCCAAATCGCTGATCCCACCAGCCTCAAGCGGCGTGAGGACTATCTTGATGAATGGGCCAAGCCAAACCAAGTTGGCTAAGCAAGCCAAAGAAGCAGTGAGGAAATTCAATAAAGAACTCTGTCGCTGCTGCTGCCTCTGTTGAGCCTTTGCTGTCAAGCCAAAGAAGCTATGTCGAAAGAAGCCTGCGCGCAAGCAAGTGCTTCACCAACAATGCCCTCACGGCAGTTCCTCAGCAATTCTCACGGCCAGAATCCAAAAGCCCTCACGGCCAATTCCTCATGCTGCTCCTGTTCCTCCAGCCCTCAGCTCCTCCGCCAAAGCCCTCAGCTGTTCCGATAAATCCTCAGCACCTGTGCATCTCGCCTCATGCCAAAGGACCTAGCAGGAATCTCCATTGCCTCAGGTGTCTCAGCTAGTTTTCCTCAGCGCACCAAGTTCCTCAGCTGGCCCTCACGCTGAAAACAAAAGGCCAACTGCTGGACGAGTCCTCGCCCAGTCCTCAAAGAAACAAGTCATTTTCCAAGTACCGTCTGAAGAAGACGAAGCTGATGATGATGAACTTGCAGAAATCATCAGAGACAGGCAAGTAGGGCCGCTGAGCCAAAGGATCAGAGGTGCCACTGCTTGGATCCCAAGTTGAATCTCGACTAACATTGATGTCTGCACAAGGACCCGAACACTCCCGTTGCCCTGACTTTCAAAGCTGACTCTGGCCAAGTCACATGCTGACCCACTTCATTCAAAGAAGAAAAAGTGGAAATTTGAGAAGGCCAGGCAGATCAAGAAAGCGCAGTACAAGAAAGAGCGCTATCTGAAGAAAAACGTTGTCTCTATGACAACTGAAGAACTTGTCACTATTCAGACTGAGATCAAGAAACTCAGTGATGACTTTGACGCATATCGCGCTGATTGGCTTGGAGCCAAGGTTCGTTTTGTGAAACTTGCGGATAACTTCACTTCAATGTTGCAGCCCCAACGCAACAGGAAATTCCTCAGGCTGAAGCATCTGCTCAGCCTACTAAAGAAAATGCCAGCACCGCTGATGACAATCAGGCTGCTGAAGAAAATGTGAGTTTCCAGGGCTGATGACTGCATTCCAGCCGCTGAAGAAATTGCCAGGGCACCCACTAGTGGTGCGCTGAAGAAAATGAAGAACTCAGGGCAACTGCATCAGTTGTGCATGAAGAAAATCAACCAGATTCCTCAGCTGCTCCTGCACCACTTCAACTCCAATCCTTCCATCTGCATCAGATGTGAAGAAGACCAAGGCTGCAGAGCGTGCTGAGTGAAGAAAAGAAGCATCAGCTGCTTCAGATTCTTCAGCTCCGAAGAAAATGAAGCTATGAAGTTCATTTGTAATCCCAATTGATGTTGTTCCCATCTCAACCAGGCCATCAAAGGACCTTGTTCCTTTTGATGAAGAATATGTGATCCCCAGCGGATCAGATGAAGAAACTCCTTCTGCTTGCTTCGTCAGAGCAGATTGATGAAGAAATTGAAGTGGATGCGATCCCTTCAACACCTGTCATCTCCTCGCCCATGCCTCAGTTCACAGCTGAAGAGGCTGGCGTTGAAGAAATGGAAGATGAAGATGTGGACGTTGGCTGCTCCACACCCGTAATCAGTGATGAATTCTGGGAAGGTCAGCATCCAAACTCTCCAATGTTCACCCCTTACAGCAAATACCTTAGTCGCCTGCACAACTGTTCAAAACCTGGGCTCTAAAGAAACTCATCCCACTTCATCTATCCATGAGGAAATTCCAGCCACTAGCGCTGAAGAAAAGCTGCTGCTGCTGAACAACCAACGACGCAGACTGCCACTGAGGAGGAACCAGAAATTCCTCAGCCTGAAGAACCTGCGATTGAGATTCCTGAGGTCGTGATGCAACTCACTGACACTCCTCTGCCGAAGCCAAAGGATCCATTCTCACGCAAGCAAAAGTTCAAGGCTGATGATTTCTTCGGCGAGCACGTATTCTTCGAAGATTACAACCCATATAACTCTGCTCGCATTAGGAAGAGGCATTTCTGGACTGCTAGTCAAGCCAATTTCTATTCCTCAGTGCTGTTCAACAAGGAGAAGATCTTCTACCATGAGCATATTCCTCACGTGGATATGGAATCTCTGTCGTGCTTCGCACCAGTCCTCAGTGTTCTTCACGATGCTGGACTGCTAAACTTTTGCTCTGACATCTGCGATTGGAATGAAGAACTGATTCTTCAATTCTATGCAACGCTGCACATCACCGGAGATGCTGAAGATGTGAATTCATGGGTGCTGGACTGGATGTCTGAAAACACTCACTACACTGCACCAGCCTCTGAATTGCTTCGTGCTCTACCACTCAGTCCTCCCCTTGAAGAAGCTCGCTGCATCTACAGTGAACCTGAGCTCACACATCATTACATGCAGGTGCTGATGAAACCTTTGAAGCCAGGTCAAGCACCAAGAACCAAATTCCTCGTGAAGGAATTGTTGTACGTGCCCAGAACTGTCTATCGTATTCTTACGAGGACAATCAGTCCTATCAAAGGCCACGACTCATCTGATGAGGAAATTGTTGGCATCATGAAGAATCTGGTATTCAACATCGTTCATGGCATTCCTGTCAATTATCACGATTTCTTCATGAGGACTATGGCAAATGTTGCACTGTCTCCGTTTGAGCTGAAGCCTTATGCACCTTGGATTATGAGATTCCTCAGGACAAGGTCTTCACTCAACTACAAAGCTGATTTCCAGAATCACCTCAGCTACTTGCCCCCAATTGAAGTCCTCAAGCAGACATATTCCTCAGTTGATGGAAAGGGCAAGGCACCAGCTGTAATAGATGAAGGCATTCGTCCATTGGATGGTCAGTTTCGCAAAGCTGCATCTTATTCCACCAATGATGACTCTGCCACACATGACTCTGCCAATGCCAAGTCCACTCCTCAAGCCAATGCTCCCGCGTGTATGACTGACCTGAACTTCTGCTTAGTCTTCACCAGAAGGTGGATCGAAATCACAAATGGGTTAAGCGTCAGTTTGGTTCACTTCTTCACAACATGACTGCCACACACAATGCAGTGAAGAAAAACACTACTACCTCCATCAAGTCTTTGGTCGCACCTGAGGCAATCCTGTCACATCTGTATGGTGAAGAAGATCTGAAGAAATGGGTCTCAAAGAAGATTTTGACTGGTCTGCACCTCCACCGAAGAAATTCAAGAAGGTCAAGGTTCCTTCTCTGGTGGCCAGCTCATATTCTTCATCGCGCGACACTGATGAAAATGAAGACTTGGACGACACTGCGGCAGGCCCTACTATAGCAAACGACCCCAACAAGGCTGGCGCTCCTTCATCAACTTGATATTCTTCAGGGGCGTTAGTCCTCATATTCGTTCCTTTTGGTCGTTTGATGACAAAGGGGGAGAATTTTGAGTTAGTCTTCAAGCAGGACTTTCTATATGGGCGTTTTTTGTTAAGTTACAACTCTCGTTCTTCTGAGACTTTATTGGATCGAGTTGTAAACTTAAACCCGATGGTGCTCTGATACTTTTGATATGTTTTCTGCATGCTTATTCCTCATGCTGAATTACATCAGTCACCATATTTCATCATGCATTTCAAATTCTTCACTGTTATATGTCAAATGCGTGTATGAATTACAAGATATAGGGGGAGATCTCCATGATTCAACTCTTCAAGTGTGCATTGCTTCAAAAGCAAATTCCTCACTATGCACATCTTCAGGGGGAGTTCTTCTATATCTTGCAATCAAATTCCTCAATATCAGTATTTACACTTCATATGTTTATCCCCGTTGAAAACTTAACCTATATTGTCATCAATCACCAAAAAGGGGGAGATTGTAAGTGCATCTAGTGCCCCTTAGTGATTTTGGTGTATTGAAGACTTATAGGTTAAGGGACTAATACGTTTGTGAGTTTACACAGGTCTATAAGTCTATGAGGAGCTTGATATTTACAGAGAAAGTCGACCCCTAAAAATGAAGTTCTTCGACTGAAGACTTTGGATCACTGAAGACTTTCTGAAGACTTTGAAAGTGAAGAAATTGGTGTGACCTTGAAGACTTGGTATTCGTTCGAGGAACATGAAGCATGAAGGATTTTGTTTTCGTAGTTTCATTTTCTCTTTCTTGAGTCATAGGAAACACCGTACTTTTAAAGGGGGTCGAGGAAATACTAAGGAAAAATTTCCATGTGATGCTCAACTCAAAATCCTACACCTACCAATCCCTTCGGACGTGA
>NC_053022.1:331537835-331572439 GCF_003073215.2 Triticum urartu
AGGTCCACCCTGCCAAAAAATTCACATGCAAACCACTAGTATTGCTATCTAATGATAGTACAAAAAGAGTAGCAAGATAGTAGCAAACCATGTACCTTCGTAATGAACAGCTCATAGTGCCACCAATTGGATATAAAGGTTTGGAAAAAAACCTGCTCCTAATGTTGAACCAGTTGGACTTTTTGTGCAATTCCACTAAAATCAAGCATCCCTGTTTGCATAGATATTGAAAGTGTGATTACTCTAAAAGTGGCACTAGTTGAAGCATAGACTCACAAATATAAGCATTCCAATTTCATAATGGGAAAAGGTAGCAAGACTGTTTCTAGCCACCTGTTTGAAGGAATATATAAAGCAACAGCGGCTGATGTCAGGAAGGCATACATACTTTTTTCTGAAAAACTGAGCCATTCCTGACCTTTCCTCTTCTTTTAAGCAAATTTTGTGCAGTTCTACTAAAATAAAATTCCATCACCGCCTTGACAATTCAGTGAGACTGTACAAAAGGAAATGACTTAACATTACATCATGATGTCAGGTATGTAGTCGACAGGCATTAGAGACAAACATACAGACCTCCTCCGATAACATAATGAACATTAATTTTAACAAAGGTGTGACTAGCTTTACCGGGATAATTTGAGTGGACTCTACACCCTTTGTTCCTTAATATAAGACGTTTTCGCGGTTCAATTTAAAGTACCCAAACGTCAAGTATTTAGAAAAACAGGTAGTAGTTTTCTTGAGCACATATCTGGGAAAGCTGGCCACACTTTATTTATGTCCATACACTAATGGAACACCATTCAAGTATTATAAATATACACTAATCCAGTGGCTAGTGCAACAGTAGAGTAGTTAGTTTATTACAAGGTACAGTACAATGGTTTTACTGAACAAATTTCAATAAACTCTAGCACTGGAAGGTTTCTATAAGAATTAACAATACAAAATGTAAAGGTAACAAGTTTCAGCATTGGTATACTAGCTTTGCATGAGCATTAAACCAAATACAAAAGTCTGAAGGTAACTAGCATTATTAACTAATGACAGTATAAAGAAATTGCAAACCATGTACCTCCAAGGTAAATATCATTTCGAACTCGGGGGGACCTTAAAAATTGCTATCCCAATCTTGATAATCGATCAAACATAAAAACTTGATCGAACGAATCAAGAGAACAGCCAGAGGAGGAGGTGCCCACTCTTGACCTTTCCTCTTGTCTTCATAATTGTCTGTGCAGTTTAACCAAAATAAAATGACATCAGCGCCTTGGCATTTTGGTGACACTGTACAAAAAAATTAACTTATCTCATGAAAGTGAGGTATGTAATCTATAAGCATTAACAGTGCAAAAATTTGAAGACGGGGTTGTTTCCGGCCTGCTCCCTCCATGGAGACGACGGCGAGTAGTTGGAGTATTTATGAACGGACGTGTAGGTCGGGGTGCCTCTTCGTGAACCGTGGCAAACTCGCAACCGTCCACTGACTCTTCGCCTTTCCCTCTCGATTTGGAACTGCTGTCGCACGCTCTTCCTCTCCCTCCTCCATTTTCCTTCAGCCCTTCACCCTTTCTTCTGCCATTGTTCGATCGTCTTCTCCATGGAGGGAGCAGGCCGGAAACAACCCCGTTATTCTTGCCCCGACCTGAAAGATTACGTGGTGGAGGAACTCATTGATCGGTGCGACATCATCACCTCGGCTAGCATGGCAGGTTCGTTCAAGCCCATTCTCGACTCAACTAATAACATCATTACAAAGAACCCAAGAGTCAAGGAGCGGTTTGATCTCCCCTATCTTCTTCGCCGCGACCCTGATGATGACTGGCGCCGGGACGACGGAGGCCTCGCCCTGTGCAAGTTGATGCCGCTTGATAATGATATGTATGATGTTAAGATGCCATCGCTTGAGGGAAAGGCTTGGGCGGGCGCAAATGGAGATTGGGTTGTTTACATTGGGTCCAACTTCGAGTGGGAACTTGTGAATGTATACACTCGTGACCGGGTTCCACTTCCAAAAATCTCAGTAGACTGCCCAGAGGTTGAGCACACCGGTATTGTACGCACGTTCAAATACAATCATGGTGACTGTCTTCTACGTAAGATAGCAATTTGTCGAGTTCCCAACCGCTCTTGGAATTACAACAACTACCAAGTTGTTGCTATCTTCGACAAGCTTGTTGCCGTCCTTTGTAGTTCGACTCGATGGACATTGCTCAAAAATCAGTTTCTGTACACGGATGAGTACTGTGATGCAATTCAATACGAGGGCCTTGTGTTTGCTGCCACCACTAGTGGCACTGTTTTTGCATGGCATCCTCACAGTTGCGGCACGTTTGTCTTCCACCATAATTATAATTGTTTCATCCACATGCATGCGGGTTAGCAAGTTTCCCTTTACTAATTAACCTTCTTCTTGTGTTTCCAAGGTCCTGTGAACATCCCACCACCTATACTTGAAAATTTTTATAACCAAGGGGGAGATGACGATGGTGATGATCACGAGCATGAGGACGAGCAGCGCCCATATACTCAGTGGCGCCTGGAAACTAATTCTGATGGATCACCTCTTCTTGTGTGTATACAGCCCACTGATGATGTTACTACTAAGGAAGCAGGTGTAGTCTCCCATGGTCGCACTCTCCGAACCTATTCCAACACCCGTTGCATGGTATTCGAGATGGATACTAGTGTGCTACCGCCAACTCCTTCTCCCTGGTACAGAATTGATAGTCTTGGAGAAAACTCGCTCTTCCTTGGACAAAACTATTCGATGATGGTGAAAGGCGATCCAACTGTTGTTGACACAACGTTAACAGTTCCATTTATGAGAAGCAACTATGTCTATACCTCAGACATTTGTGTGGTTCCCTACCCTGGTAGGGATATAGTAGGCCGCTTCAGCCTGGATGATCAATCCTGCGTTGGTTTCCAGATCGACAATCGATGACCCGTCCCAGAGAATCACTTGTGGTTCAAAGCAAGTGTTTCCAACGCCGAGGAATGGTTGAGTTGAAGTTCATTTCATTGCTTGTTATTTGTTGTGTGGTGAAAACGTTAGTATTTATAATGTATCCTCGTTGTCGATGTGGGTTGATGACCTGTTGTATGTAATAAAATGATATGCCTTTGATAAACTTACTAAATTTATGAATGGCTTTCGAGTCGCTTCTCTTAGTGAGTGGTGCGACGAGGCAAAAAAATATTTTCCGAATACATAATTGTACGTGCATTGCAACAAGTTATCGGATGAGGCCAATCAACAATAGTAGTACACTATTTGTACTAGCTTCACATGCTTTGCGCGTCGGGCGGGTGTTTTTGCTGTAGCCATATGTTAATGTGTGCGCTGTACGTAACCAGCACCTTGAATCCTCGATACTAGTACTATATAGTAGGAGTAAGTAGTAGGAGTAGTAGGCTGGCATGGGCTAGAACAAGCATTCACGTCTAGGAGTACGGCACACGCCACCACCACGACATCCATCTGACACCATATTATTTCTTGGAGTCCGTGCTAGAGCAATCTCTTCAACCTCATCATTTCTCTAACTTCAGCCATCACGCGGCAGGCAAGGTGGGGGTTTGCCGATAGTCGGTTTCCTTAACTACGGTCCCACTTGTAAGGCCAACTCCAACGCACGACCCCAAACGCACCTCCGTTTTGCATCAACTCCAACGATAATTTTGACTAGAAAAGCAAGACCAAAGAAAACAAGAACCACAAGAATACATTTTACTACTCCTGTAAGTTGGATTAGTGCCTTCTCGATGCATTCATTGTTGATCTGCGGAGGCTCGATCTTGCGTCTGTGCTAGCTAAAAGTGATAGAACATCTACTAAATTGTGTCTATCAATATATGGATGTACTCTTCTTCCCAATACAAAAACTTGCATCCATTCTACTCCCTCCGTTGCACAATACATGCCTTCTATTTTTCAAAATATATATGTATCTAGACATGTCTTAGTATATAGGTACATCCATTTTTGGACAAATGGAAGTCAAGTATTTTGGAACGGAGGGAGTACACAATAAAAAATTTAAGTTAGCACAACTAGTCTGATCCGAGAGCAGAACCGAAGATTTGGTCGGGTTCTTCCTCCTTTTGCCGACACGTGGGACATCCAGCATCCAGGTCGTGTCATGAAAGAAAATAGAGTGGTAGTTGAAGCCACGAGATGTGCATCTTGGGTTAAACTATAAATAGAATCTTACTACTCTTGAGTAACTCCAAAAGCGGCCACCGAAGATCTTTATTGGATTTGTTTTTCATCACCAGCACGTCGAGGTGAAAGATGTGCAGGTTCAGTGGGTCCTCTTGCGTTTTCACTGATATGTGGGCCGCATGTGAGCAAACAGATGATGGGCTCCGCGCGTCCGCTGGCTGGCTGAGAAGAGAGATAGAGGAGGGCTAAGCACGGACTGCAGGAAATTTGTTCTACGTACCTCGATATAGGCTCGATATACTGGGGTGGCATGGGCCATAACTAGCATTCACGTCTATCAGTACGGCACACGCCACCCACACGAGTCCCATCCGACACCAATTTTCTTGGAGTCCGTGCTACATCCATCTCTTCTCGCTCTTGTTTTCTCAACCATCGCGTGGTGGGCGGGGTGGGGGTTTGTCGATAGTCGGTTTGCTCAACTGCGGTCCCACTTGTAAGTGAAAATGCAACACCGCACGCATTCCCGCTTGAGCGGCGTGCCGGACCAACCGTGTGGGGGTGCGACGCGGACATGGCAGGCTTTTCCTTTTGAACTCGTAACTTGTAAAATTTGGTTCTGCTCCATGGCGCGACCGATAGATAGAAAATAACGATTTTGCCTAGAGTAATGAGAAGTTTGGTTCTGGCACCGTTCATGCATGGAGTACGTACGAAAATTATGAAGTTGATGCGAAAGGTAAGATAATTACGGTAGTATCATATACTACTACATGGATTTGACGGAAAGATAAAAATACATACGGATCCATCAACGTTCAACGGCATCCTCACGCCCTAGTGCGCCGGGTCACCAACCGACCTGTGAGGAGCAGCGGCGTTGGCGGCGAGCTCAACGTGCTTCTGAACAGTGTCGTCCAAGGTTGCCCTGCGCTCCAAGAAGGCCAACTTCCTATCGTCCTCCTCTTGCATGTAGTAGTCCTTGTAGACGATTTGCGCGTAGACATGGGTGATTATGTCGATGGTGTCTTGCTGCGCCGGGCGCTGCGCGGCGAGCGCGACCTCGAGGTGGACATTCTCCGGTGCGACGGCGGGCAGTCGCAGGGCCACCAGTGCGTCGAAGAGGTTGTTACCATAGTGGCTGTTGAGGGTGGCGAGCATCGCAGAGCCTGGGCACGTCGGCTGGAGGCTTACGTCAAAGTCGTTCGCAAGCTTCTTGACGATGTTGAACTTGTCGAGAAAACCGATGAGGACCTCGTCGAACAAGGAGACGAAGCTGTCGTCCAAGCAGCCCCTCGCCCTGGCGGCCTCAAGCAATACTACCTGGAGACGTTCCTCGGTGCCGGGCCGTAGGACGGCGTCGTGGACCATCTGGCACAGCCGGCTGATGCTCGCGCTCATCGCCTCCATGGGTCTAGTGTAGCTTCTAGTCATCTGATCTTGCGATTCGAGTGATCACTCAGCCCTTGGTTAGCGTGCGTAGGTGCGTAGGATTTCATACTACTCCTCAGCCCTCTACTGCACCTGCCTTTGGCTGTATGATAGGTGGGCCAGCCACCCCCTAGGGCCACGTGTCATTCACCCAAAGGCAGTATTGTCATCTCACCGGACCTCTAGTTGGGGCCAAACGAGAGAAATTTGATGTTTACTGGTTTATTGGTCCCCTTTGCATTTTGCGCCAAGTTTTGACCTTTGATTTAACTAATAAAATGTTAATGCATGTAAACAAAAATGTTGTGTAAGTCACCTTACGAAAACCAAATAATCCCAAAATACTTAGGCACGGTGGATTAACTCCCTCCTTGTTTCTTATTTTGTGACATATCAACCAATGAGAGATGTGGGCCGTGCATGCTTTCAATGACTTGAGACTACCAAACATGACATGCAGCGTTTAGTTCATTGCATGTAATCCTGTTAGTACTCTAGTTAGGAGTAGCAAAAAAACATTAAGTTCTCTCACCGATAGGAATAAAACACCATGTATTTATTTACAGAGGGAGTAGTACATTTTTGGTGACATGCATTACTGATATTGCTAGTCAAATACTAAAATCCAGATGGACGTGGTAGTACTCCTAAATCCAGACAGTGGTGCTACTAGTACTAGTAGTAGTACTACCAATGTAGTACTCCGTAGTAGGAGTACTAGCACTGTACTACCCGTCGGTCAAATTATTACGTGCTGCTCCTCACAGTGAAGTGACAAGACCCTGCGCCAGAGATGACACGTGAGTATAGGCGCCGTGTTCGGCATACCATAGTCAGCCTCACCGTCTGTAGTCACTATCATCATGGCTGTAGAGCTAGCCTGCTTACAACTAGCCCTGTTCGACATAATTTCCCGTGCGTAGATGCCCGTGCATTGCACGGAACACCAAGATTGGGGGTGGACGGCTCCGGCAGCGGCCATCGCGCCAGATTTTTCCACGGCCTTCTACTCCTAGATGTGGTGGGGAGGAGATGAGGCTGATTGTGAGAGACAAGGAGTTGTTTGTAAATAGGGAACAAGTGCGGGCAACTTTTTGCAAAAATGGAGAAGCTTGGTTTGTATGCGTCAGATCTAGATCCGACGGCTATTGGTGAAAGATGTGAGGCACAACATCATCACCAACTCAGGACCTGTTTGATTCATGGGATTTTGAAAATGCAGGAATAGGACACGGCAATATTACAAGTTTCAAACTGATATTACAAATGTTAGGATTAATGCTGCACCTACGAAGAGGGAATTACTAGGAAGTTTACGTAAGAACTTTCATTACTTTAGGTGGATGCAGCATTATCGTACAAACTAAAATCCACCGCCCTGACAAGTCACTAATGGGCAAATAAGTTTTCGAGTCTCTGGCCACTTGATGTTTCAAAAACAAATTCAGCTTCTGCGGAGACTTTGTCATTTAGGCTTAGACGCTTGCGGTGATCAGCACGCCATTCATTGTTGCGCCAGAGAACACCAAACCTCATTACCTTGAGCACACTTGCCTCCAGAACAAAGAACCTGGCCAATTTAATCTCGGATGTGCTGCCTCGGTAGTCGATCAAATCAATTTCTGTAAGATGGAGATCAAGGCATTCGATGAGATTGTTATAGTGCAGCACATTTTTCACTTTCAGGTCTTTTTTTATCTGCAAAAGAAGAGAACATATTAGAGCAGCTGGCTGCATAAGATTGCCGTGTCATCAAGAGGTACCAATATCATTCGCTCATACGATAGGGTTGGCTGGCTAGTGATATTTTTTCACTCACTCTCTCTCTCTCTCTCTCTGTTTCCTCTCATTTAACTAGGAGCACGTGAAGAGCTTGGGCATTTGTTGCCTTCCACTATGTGGCCGATGCCATATTTCGCAAAAGTATGCCACATAACACGCATCGATGTCAAATCAAAAGATTTTGGCACCGCTCTTGCGATGTGAGAGAGTTGGCACCGTTGTGCACACAGACCCACATGTATAAACAAATCAATCAAACCAACCACACTAGCCTCTCACTCTCCCAAACAAGTATTTTTTTTATTGCCTCAGTCCTCTCTCGTCTGCCACGTAGTGTTTTTTCATTGCGTGAGTTAATTTGGCACCGGAGCAAAGTAGGTGATCTAGATTGGGACACCAGGTGAGCAATGGAGGGGCATCGATGCCAAATGCATCACAAGTGAATTTGGCACATGTTTTGGCCTACATAGCCCACTTTTGTAATACTACCTCGTATTTAGTATATGACCATAGATTTAGAAAATGCCAATGCATGTCACTAAAAATTACACCATTTGAAATTATGTTCAAATACGAATCCAACGATATAGTTCTTAGTGACATGCATTTAACATTTTTTCAGTTAAATCTATGGTCAAATTTTGATACTACAAAATTGGAAGAGTAAACCAGGAGAATTTGGCAGACGAGTACACCAACGCTGTCAATTTCGGCGCGTCAATGACCCTGATTTTTGTTGGACCTTCTAGATCCAATACAAGAAATCTCTCAAGGAAATGTGCATTCTCAATGACCATAACGTGGAACAGCTGGAGTGATCTCTTCCCAATTGATGTCTTGTTGCGAGGCTAGCAAGACACATAAATCCATCGGAGATTCGTCGAGGCGATGTGGAGGCTAATGAACCCGTGGATCTGCTCAAGACGAAGGTACTCGAGCACAGTACAACTGTGGACTAGGTGCTCCATAGCCTTCTTCGAGATGACAACGTCGAAGAGGTTGAGATGCTTGAGTTGAGGGAGAAGAAGAGCGGGCGCGGCATTAATCTGGGGAAGATAGCAGGAGGTGAAGCTGGCGCGGCGCAGCGTTGGCGTGAGGCAGAGCACGGACGGCGGCAGAGAGCGACATCGTCCAGCTTCAAAGCTAAGCTCCTCGAGCTGATCTAGGGCGGGGGATAAGAACCACTTGTCGAACTTGGGTTGGACCTTGAAGTTGGTACTGAACATGCGGATGTCAAGGCGTTTGGCTGGCCCAGGGTGCGATGAAAGGATCTTGGAGACTGCGGCCATGCGTTTGCAATCCCCGTCGCAGAGGCAGCTGTCGATGGTGAGGTTGAGGGGGACGCAGCGCCAAAGGGGGCGCCACCGCCGGTAGAGCAGGGCAGTCCGCACGACAGATTTGGTGGGGAGGAGGCCGATGATGACGAGCAGCGTGTCGTCGGGGAGGCTGCTAATGAAGTCCAGGCTCGCCGAATGCGGTTTTGGCTCGAGCCGCCTCCGCTTGTTCGCTGCCTCGCCGTCCATCTCAACCGGCGGCGACGCCGGTGTACACGTGTGCTGGTGTGTGTTGTGTGCTGGGTGTGCGCGAGTGCGTCCTTCTGTGCATGCTGCCACACAGTGGAGAATTGTGCGCGAGTGTGTCCTTCGCGTGCAAGAAGTTTTTCCTCAATGCGCCCTCAATTTACTAGCATGCGGGGTGCTACCCCGAGTGGTTTCAACTTTTTTACTTCACCGCGTGTCAGATGGGCCTCTAGTTTACTTATTTTCACCCACTGCCACATGGGCCAGCACACGAAGATACAGAACACGAGCTGACAAGGCAGCATGTGGATTGGTTGACCGGTCAACTAAACAATATATGGAGCTATACGTTGACACAGTGAGCGTATAATCCGTCGGTATAGAGAGTTCGAGTGAGAGGGGAGGCCCGTGAGAGATAGCAGAGAGAGAGAGAAAGAGCTACTCCCTCCGTTCGATAATGTAGTTCCAACATTTTTTTAAGTCAAACTTTTGAAACTTTGACCAAGTTTATAAAGAAATTACTTATATCTACAATACCAAAGATAAATGATAGTATGAAGTAAGTACATGTTGTGATGAATCTAATGATCGTTCCAGATGTAAATGTTTTTCTCCACATATACCTGGTCAAACTTTTCTGAGGTTTGACTTTTCAAAACATCCATATGCTTATGGACGTGACAGAGTCCCTAACAAGGAGAGAGGAGTGAAAAAAGTGTGTGTGCGTGTGTGAAAGAGACATGGACAACACACGATAAAAGTAGAGAAAAAGATGCGTGTCTTATGCAAACATATCACACATGCATCTTCGACAACGGGCAAGGTGAGGAGATAGTGTGTGGTTGTTTGGAACCGAGAGAGCAAGACCCCTAGCACGTGGCCAAGAGGGGTCTGACAAACAAGGGAGAGAGGTCGAGAGAGACGTACGGAGAAAATGCAGACATGGGGAGGAGAGAGTGTATGTTTGTCATAGAGAGATCCCCTGGAGATCGTGATGGGACTACATGGGTGGGAGATCGAGTGACAAGGTGTGTGCGCGATAGAAGATGCCCCGAGAGATATCGAGATAGACGTATGGATGGAAGGAGACAATACGTGTGTTCCTGTTGGCTAGTAAGAGATAATCATACTTAGGAGGGGGGGGAGTGCTTGCGCCTATGATGGATTGAGGGATTATGGTACTTAGGGGGGTGCGTGTCACATGGAGAGAGAACAAGGGCGGAGAGTGTTGGATGGGTCTATATGTATAGCGCGAGCGAGACATGTGTATGTGTGAACCAGGGAGATATAAGGCCAGTTTGGCTTGCGTCCTGAGCATCTTTTGCCTGGCCTGGGGTTGTGGCTGGATTTCATGCACGCTTGTTTGGTTGCTACCCTGTGAAAAAGAAAGCCCGCCTGGCCTGGGTTCCCTTGCACTTTAATTAGCCTGGCTGAACTCCAGACACTGCAAGTAGCCTGGCCCAGGCGACCGATTTCGAACGCCTGCGTCGTGCCTGGTCGTGTGGCCACGAGGCTAACAACATGGATGGATATTAGCATTAAATAATTGATGCATGGATTGATTGATGGGACGTTGATGCTTTGCCTGGCCCAGGCATGAACCAAACGCTTCAGCACCACACAAGCCTGGCCAGGCAAGAAATATTTTACATCTCACGTCCACACCAGGCAGTACCGGCCATCAAGGCATGAGGGTCAGGTCACGAACCAAACTGACCAATAAAGTTTGAGAGAGATTGAGGAGCCCCGATAAGGCTGAGTGGTGCATCAGATAGCCTGAGAGGGGGAAAGAGATATTCCATCTACTCGATAATGCAGTGCATGTAAATTTTTTAGAAGTCAAACTTTGGAAACTTTGATCAGGTTTACGCAAATGTTATTTATATCTACAATACCAAAGATACATCATACAAAACTACATCTCATGGTGAATCTAATGGTATATGTTTGCCGTACTAGATGTAATTCTTTTTCTCCACGTACATGGTCAAACTTTGTGATGTTTGACTTTTCAATAAATCTATATGCTATGGACCGAGGAGAGTGCCTCAGTCGAGACAGATCAAGTGCGTGTGAAGGAGAATGAGTAAGTGTGCAAAAAGAGTATGTGTGTGAAAGAGAAAGTGACAACAAACGATAAATTAGAGAGAGTGTGTGTTTTTTCGTTTCTTATGCGAACATATCACGCATGCATCTCCGAGATGGAAAAGCGAGGCGAGGAGATACACGAAGATAGCTAGTGTGTGATTGTTTGCAACGGAGAGAGACACCCCTGTAGCACATGTCCAATAGAGGTGTGGCCAACAAGGAACAAAGGTCGAGAGGGACACATGGATGGCATGGACGCATGGGGAGGGAGAGAGGGTGTGTTTGTGATAGAGAGATCCCGTCGAGATCGTGAGGGGACTATATGGGTGGGAGATCGAGGGAGTGCGTGCGCGATAGAAAGATGCCCCGAGAGAAATCGAGATAGACCATGCACATGTTTGTGATGGAGACTAAGATTAGCTAGTCATATACATATAGGGGGGACTGCGTGTGCCTACAATTGAGTGAGAGACCATCATACTTGGCTAGCTGGGCATGAGATTGTGTGTGTGCGCGTGTGAGATGGAGAGAGAACGAGGGGGAGAGATAGAGTTTTAGATGGGCCTATCGAGTGCGAGTGAGATATGCATGTGTATGTGTGACCCAGGTGGAGGAGAGTTTGAGAGAGGGGGGAAGAGCTCCGAGACGACATAGTGGTGCGTGAGAGAGTTACAGGCAAAGAGCCAAGGAATCTGTGTGCGTACGATGAGTGCACCCAAGATATCTAGCTTGGACTAGCTAGAGTATCATACATAGTGTGCGAGAGAGACCTATAGATGGTGTATATATGCATGCGAACTAGAAAGACCCCCCCAACACACACACAAGGGGGAGGTCGGATGCGTGTGACATAATTGAATATTATCGGCGAGAGAGAGAGAGAATAGGAGTCCGGGAGAGGGGGAGGTCGCGTTTTATGCATCAAAGACTGATATAAACCACGTTTCGATATAAATTTGCATTCAAATATTTAAATTGGAGAACAGTTGTCTGCAATCCACACATGAACGGATATATGCGTATATCAAACAAGTTCATTAATTTGACTTTCAACATGTTCATGGAGTACTATAATACTGTACAACATGCTACTCGATTGAGGTGTTCAATTTTGGATTTAGTTCACTATTTTGACCTACTAAATGAGCTATTTCATGGAATCGAGATATTTCATTTTGGGTTTGATTCGCGTTTTTGAGTGGGTCATCTATTTTTCATATAGTAAATCGCTAGCAACGAGCATGTAAAAACACATTACTCCCGAGCATCATCTCTCCATCTAGAAAAGAAGTGGCAAGCTAATATTTCAAAATTTGATCCGAATCGACTTGGTAAGGTAGACGTGGATGCTCGTTCTCCCACAATTTGAACGAACCGTTAAACATCCTCTCTGCTCGGTGGAATTCACCCGAGCAAATAAATGGGAGACGCGAAATTACCGTCCTATGTGGGACACGCATCAATTAGCCCGTTGTACATCGAGGGTAGGTTCGTAACTTCATCCAAGCGCGCCTTCTCCTCGGCCGAAATGACATGTGCCGAATAATTCATAAACCATGGTCGGCAAAACACGCTCTCCTCGCCCGAAATAGCTCGCGCCCACTATTTCAAAACACGCTCTCCTCGCCCGAAATCGCTCGCGCCCAAATAGTTCAAAACACGCCCTCCTCGCCCCAAATCGCTCCCTCCCAGAGAAGCAAAGTTACTCTACTATCCCCGACCCTCAGTACACAGACCCAAGCCGAGAAGCCTATAGGCAAGGGTAGAAGTGTAACCCCCCCTCACATTTCATACAAATGCGTTTGTAAGCTATGGTTCCACTCCCCTCCCAATTTCCCCACCCGCCCCCATTCATACCTCGTGGGTGCCAAATCACCTTCTCCCCGGGAAACTCCCTTCTCCCGAGCATCGAAACCTCAGCCCCACCTCCATGGCGCCCCCACCGCACCAATTTCACAGCCGCCCTCCTCCCTAATGCCGGAGACGCTGTCCATTTGCCGTCGTGCACTGGGCCGTGTGCCTCTTACTCCGTGCTGCTGGTGCTGCCTCGACGACGGCCGCGTGAACCGTACCGGAACCGATTCACCCCCGCCGTTGTTCACGGCGCCGGAGCGGCTCCAACTTCGGATCCGTCCAGAGTCCTAGCGCTGCTTCGGCGTAGCCGTCGACCGTCGTGACATCGCTCTTTCCCTGCCGCCGGTCGCCACCGCAACCGCGCCGGCCTCATCGACTCGGCAGCTGGACCTGCCTACTTCACCATGCCGCCAGATAGGTCGCACCCTCATCTCAAATCACTTTATTTAGGCGTCAGTTGTCTGAATTTTTATTCTGGGCCAATAGATTTGCAATGGGAAGCAGCACCCCTCGAGGCGGCGGAGCTCCTAGGCTGCCGGTTGGCTGGTGTCTAACGTAAGGGTGCGGGGCCGCAAGTTCGTCGCGGAAGCAGCGCTTAGATGGCTATCTTTTAGAGTTGCGTGGGTTGAAGGTACTGCCGCCGCAGGATCTGGATGATGGGGAGTCTTTGTGGATTGGCCCGGGGGCGGCGCAACCATGGCAGTGCGGTGGGGCAGGGAGCGGGGTTTTGGCCGGGGCCACGGACGGCGGAGGCAGGCTGTTCTGCCGTTGGTCGCTGGCTCTTCGGGGAAGATTCCGAACAGTGTTGGTCGGCAGGCACTAGACGGCCAGCCATCCGGCGTACATCGGACAGTACCAAAATAAAATAAAATCGTGTGACCCCAATTTAGTCTTCAGTCAACAGACGTGTGACCACTCTCGTACCTTGTTCTTGATCTCTTAGTGTATTTCTTCAGATCAAATATATATGTCGTTCTTAACATTATGCGTTATCTGCATCTTCAGACACACCATCTTCCGACTCACCGCAGGTGCTCCAACAAGGGAAGCATAAACCAGAAGGGAGCTATAGTCCCCACTCAACAGTTCCCTGCATCGAATGCGCGGTGCCCTACATGCACAGCCACAACAACTGCAGGGCCATCGGCAAGTCAGCACATGATGCTCACTCCTATGGATGGCAGCCAGATAGGTTGTACCCTCATCTTACTTGTGTGCAACATTTATGGCGTTGTTATTCATCTAAGCATGGAAAATAGATCATCACATTTCACTGTATATTCATGTTGATCTCTTACGGGTCTTGTTCAGGAGTTAACGTTGTTCCATAGTTCAGCTAAGATACTTGTTCTTTAGGTAACACTGTTCCATAGTTATCATCCATCAGCCAATGCTATCCCACAGGCTGGTGATTATAGTATTATACCACTTCTAGTATTTCCTATGTTGTTCTTTAATACTTTTGTGTGCCATCTAGTTAATCTCGAGTACAAACGATACATATTGTATAGCTTTCATATGTGTTCTCCCTTTAGTTTATGAGACCTGTTGCTGCTAGTTAACCCCAGTCCTACTATTTATGTCGTCTCCTACAGCCACTCATTACATAAATCTAACTACTAGTTGTCTTCCATGCATGTCAGATATAATTGCACACACTGATATATCCACAAGAACCTCATGGAGCAATGTAAAGGCCAATAAACTCGATGTCAATGATACCCAATATGATGGAACATGTAAAGGCAGTTCTTCAGAAGACTTGCAGAAAGATGATGAATCCTCTTCACCCCACAAGGTCCTTGCTCTAACTTGGCCTGTGATATGGGTACAACATGCATATAATGTCCTGGAGTGTATCTACTATGTTGCAATGCCATGTGCTTAGCATGCTGATCATGCATGTAAATATGTCATGCCTTCCTGTTTTTCAGTACCTATTCCATTCATGATAACATGTTTTCAAATTCAAGTACTGTCATTCTACTCTATCGCAATGCCATCTGCTTAATTTGGACATCATGCTTCTGAATATCTTATGCATTGTTATTCATCAGTATGTACTTCATCTGTCTACCATACCATGTTTTTTTACATTGAAGTGTTGTTCTAGTGCTCTGTTGCAATGCCATCTTATTTTCCCAATCATACACGTGTATGTTGCCTTAGTTATTTCTGCACGTATTCCGCTAGCATATAGTTTTACATTCAACTAGTGTTTTTTTTGCTGTTGTCCTGTCATATCCCTAGCTCTTACACCATACTCCCTCCGTCCGGATTACATGTTGACGAAATGGATAAAAAAGGATGTATCTAGAACTGAAATACGCCTAGACACATCCATTTTTTCCGGATGGAGGGAATACATGTCAATATGTCATGCCTTTCTATTCTTCAGTACCTATTCCATCTCTCTGCTGCCGCATGTTTTATAATTAAAGCACCATTCTTCTATACAAGGCATGCAAGGGGGAGACGAATATGTTAGAATCTGAAGGGTTACAAACAAGGCCTTTGCAAAAGATCCAAATGCCAGGAGATAATAAACCAACTCCAGTTTTTATAGATACTACTCCAGCACAGAGAAACCCAACTCCTACTGATAATAAGCAGATTCCAGTGGCCAAAGAACAAGTCTGCTCCAGTCCAGCAAAAATATGTCAACTCAATTCTAAGAAGCGTGTGCGTATCCTTGCATCATGAAATTTTATAGCATGCTGATCATATTTTCTACATGTTTCTTACCCATCTCTCTTTTAGAAAATAAGCTTAAACAGATAGAAGATTTTTCTGCAATGGTATCGTTTATGAGGAAAGATTCTTGCAGGAATTCTCTGTGCTCCAATGTAGATGTAAGTACCTGTTGTATATCACTATATTTTTACATCAGCATGTATTTTGTTAATCGGCGTGAATCCAACCTTTATCTGATCTAAATTTAGTTGTAGCAAAATGTATGATTAAAGGCCACAATGTTGATTTTTGCAAGGAAAACTTGCCTGGTAGTTTTGCATCCTGAGCTGCATGAGTGTACTATCTCATATCAGTGGGTTTGAATACTTTGGTTCTGCAGTGGGTTTTTCAGTGTTTTTTACTGTGTTGTCCTGTCGTATCCCTAGCTCTTACATCATACTCCCTTCGTCCGGATTAAATGTCGCAGAAATGGATAAAACTGGATGTATCTAGAACTGAAATACGCCTAGACCCATCCATTTATTTCCGGATGGAGGTGAATACATGTCAATATGTCATGCCTTTCTATTCTTCAGTACCTATTCCATCTCTGCTGTAGCATGTTTTATAACTGAATCACCATTCTTCTATAACAAGGCATCAAGGGGAAGACATGCTTGATTGAATTTAGAGGGACGCAACAACCAGGGGTGTGTCGTTTGTGGGACACAAGATTCACAACGGCTCTAGGAGATATAAGAGCCAACTTAGCCACTTTTTCATAGATACCTGGGCTCTCACCGAGGCTCGCTCACTCCCAGCACAAGAGAAACCCAACTCCCGCACTGAGCATATGAAGCAGATGCCGGATAGGTTGCAGCACGACACTATGTCCAGGCTCCTCAGTCCAGAAAGATATGTCAGACTTCTCATGCTAAGAAGCGTGTGCGTATCCTGTGTTCATCATGAAATGTTGATGTTAGTGCAATCTCTCGCATCATGAAATTTTATAGCATTCTGATCATATTTTCTACATGTTTCTTACCCGTCTCTCTTTTAGAAAATAAGGTTAAACGATACAAGACTTCCTCCATTGGGATCGTATTCGAGGAAAATATCTTGCGGGAATTCTCTGTGCTCCAGTGCTGATGTAAGTACCTGTTGTATATCACTATATTTTTACATCAGCATGTATTTTGTTAATCGGCGAATCTAACCTTTATCTGATCTAAAATTAGTTGTAGCAAAATGTTAAAGGCGCCAATGTTGATTTTTGTAAGGAAAACTGCCTGGTAGTTTTGCGTACTGAGCTGCATGAATGTGCTATCTCATATCACGCACATTACTGAATTGTAGTGCTTCTCTGGTTGCCCATTCATTCATTGTGTCAATGTTGCTTTCGTATTACCTTACCTGGCTGATGATAGCTGTGCCATATTGTGTTAATTTGGTGTAGGCTAGTTGCCCAAACGTTCGTTGTGTCAATGTTGCTTTCCTATTATCTGACTTGGCCAATGATAGCAATGCTAGTGTGTTAATTTTGTGCAGGCTGCTGAAGATAAGAAGACAAACTCTGAAAACAGCAAGGCACCCATTGTTTCTTTCCAGTAAATCTAGGCCAGGTAATATGGCAATAACTCATGATTAATCTGTTTGGTTCCCGTCCTAATTTATGTTATGATGCAGTGGTCAAGACACTCTCCACTATCAATAATACAAGCCTGCCAAAATCGCCATCTGAATCTGTTCAGTATCCTCTATCTCGAATGACGACGGAATAAATGTATGTTTGTGAACCAATTAATGGCTGAAGCAATGATGGAAATGGTGGATGAATCAGAGGTGCAGAGTCGTGCGACACAACAACTGATCAATGTTTTCAGAGATAGTGTGGCAAAGCAGCAAGAACTTGCCCGCCATGCTTATGGGCCTCATCTGTGTGAGGTTGCAGATTGTGGGCCGTCCCACAGGTTGTAAGGCATAAGCGAAATACTTGCCCACATGCTTATTGGGCGTCATCTGTGCTGAGGTTGCAGATTGTGACGTTGTAGATGGTTAGGTTCTGCTCATTTATTTGCACTGGCATCAATCTTTGATTGCCCAGTGGATGTAATTTCCTGTAATATATTCTGGATGTGCAACGTTATTCCCTGTATGTCGTACCTTTGCTCGTCGTAATGGGCTCAAATTATCTAATTTGGCCTAAAGACATGAACGAACTTTAGTGGGCCCATTAAGTTAATGGGCCGTTACTAGGCCGAAAGATGTCAAGCTGGTGCCCGCCGTGATATAGTTAGTGAGAAGTCGGTGGAGTGATGTCCTGTTTAGCCATCCACGGGTCGGTTAACGAGAGGGACATGACGATCGAAGCAGGTGGTCGACAGGGGAGGCTGCATCCCAATTTATTGTCATGTCACGGCCGTTAACGTGCGTTCACTAAGTTTTGGGCTACATATGGATCCGCAACTATACTGTAGGCCTTGGTAGACGCAAAAGAGACGCAGCGGGCTTGTATTGGACCATGAAGAGCATGGGCCGCTAAGAGGCCGAAAGTCAGGTCGTATTGTAAACGGCCCAACTGTGTTGTGGGCCTTTAGCAGGCCGAAAGAGAAACCGGGCTGGTATTGGACCATGAAGGGCATGGGCCGTTAAAGAGGCCAAAACTAAGGTCCGACTACAAATGGCCCAACTCATTTATGGTCCGTTAACAGGCCGAAAGGCACACAGGGCCGGGAATTGGCCCAACACTTAAATGGGTCGCTAAAAGGCCAAAACTCAGGTCCGACTACAATTGGCCCAACTGATTTATGGGCCGTCAACAGGCTGAAAGTGACACCGGGCCAGAAATTGGCCCAACACTTAAATGGGCCGCTAAAAGGCCGAAACTCAGGTCCGACTACAAATGGCCCATCAGATTTATGGGCCGTCAACAGGCTGAAAGACACACCGGGCCGGAAATTAGCCCAACATTTAAATGGGTCGCTAAAAGGCCGAAAGATGTACATCCTGAAAATTGGCCCATCCATTAAATGGGCCGTTAACAGGCCGAAATCTCATCGGGCCGATATTGAGCCCAAATATATAGCGGGCTGTTAACGGGCTCGAACTGACGATGGGCTGCAATGGTGTCAAATCTTTAACGGGCCGTTGACGGGCCGAATTGGCACATCTCGTATGGGCCGTGGGCTTAAATGGACCTGACACAAGTAGGCCTTATATGGGCCGGCCTGCTAATTTTTACTGGGGCCTTTTTCACCGGAATGGGCCACTGTTGGGTCCGATGCCACGTGTCGACCTATCATAGGCGCCTCCTGTCCAATGAGTGGATGACATCTGTCCCAACATGAGCCGAGGCACCGTGTTTCCTGCTAGCCAATGATGATTTGTACGACGTTGGAGAGAATGCCGCCATTGGTCGGGCTGTTAACGGTTACGCCGAGGGCTGCAATGCTGGATCCAAAAACTTGACGCGCTAGCTTACCGGGGTGATCCGTTTACGGTGGATGCCCCTTAGCGAGTGTGTCCGGTTCGCTGTGGATAAAGCACTTCTCGTGACTACGCGATTTGGTGTCGCATTTGGAGTAGTGCGAGCGCTCCGAGTGACTCGATAATTTCTGTAGGTAATGGTGGAACGCAACACTTCTTACGAGGCATGGCGACAGGTATGAGCTATTGTTGATTCTGTCCACTACCAATTTTGTTCATGGATGTACACTGCAGATGAACATAGAAGCTGCGCTACCCTCACTTGTGAACAAAACACGATATCATCGCAACGGCGGATAGTGTATCTTTCTTTGCTAGTTCTCCCGTAGGGTCCGCAAGGCTTAACGTTCGATGACGATTTTGTATTATATGAGTTATGTGATTTGGTGACCGAGTGTTGTTCAGAGTCCCTGATGAGATCACGGACATGACGAGGAGTCTAGAAATGGTCAAGCGGTAAAGATCCATATATTGGACGATGATATTCAAACACCGGAAGTGTTCCGGGGGTACCGGGTGCATATCGGGCAACCAGAAGGGGTTCCGGGCATCCCACCGGCAACTACATGGGCCTTAATGGGCCAAGAGGGGGACAGACCAGCCTCTAAGGGGCTGGTGCGCCCCTCCCATATGGGCTGGCCAAATTGGAGTAGAAAAGCGGAAGGAGGAAAGGAAACAGGGAATAGGATTCCCCCTCTTCCCTTCCTACTCCGAATAGGAATAGGAAAGGGGGGAGGACGAATTGGGAGGACCCCAAGTAGGATTCCTCCTACTTGGGGCGGCCCCTTGGCTGCCTCTCCTCCCCTCCAACCTATATATATGAAGAGGGGGCACCGCTAGAACAGACACCAACAGTTGTTAGCCGTGTGTGGCGCCCCCCTCCACAGTTTACGCCTCCGGTCATAGTGCTTAGGCGAAGCCCTGCGCGGATCGCTTCACCATCACCATCACCACACCGTCGTGCTGATGGAACTCTCCCTCGACACTTTGCTGGATCAAGAGTTTGAGGGACATCATCAAGCTGAACATGTGCAAAACTCGGAGGTGCCGTACATTTGGTGCTTGATCAGTCGGAACGAGAAGAAGTTTGACTACATCAACCACGTTGTCAAACGCTTCCGCTTTCGGTCTATGAGGGTACATGGACACACTCTTCCCCTCTCGTTTCTATGCATCTCCTAGATAGATCTTGCGTGAGCATAGGAAATTTTCTGAAATTGTATGCTACATTCCCCAACAGTGGCATCCGAGCCAGGTCTATGCGTAGATGATATGCACGAGTAGAACACAAAGAGTTGTGGGCGATGATCGTCATACTACTTACCACCAATGTCTTATTTTGATTCGGCGGTATTGTTGGATAAAGCGGCCCGGACCAACCTTACATGACCACGTTCATGAGACCGGTTTCACCGAAAGACATGCAACTAGTTTTGCATAAAGGTGGCTGGCGGGTGTATATTTCTCCAACTTTAGTTGAATCAAATTTGACTGTGGCTGGTCCTTGTTGAAGGTTAAAATAGAAAACTTGATAAATCACCGTCGTGGTTTTGATGCGTAGGTAAGATCGGTTCTTGCTAGAAGCCCGTAGGAGCCACGTAAAACTTGTAACAACAAAGTAGTGGACGTCTAACTTGTTTTTACAGGGCATGTTGTGATGTGATATGGTCAATACATGATGTGATATACGTTATTGTATGAGATGATCATGTTTTGTAAAAGTTACCGGCAACTGGCAGGAGCCTTATGGTTGTCGCTTTATTGTATGCAATGCAAACGCCATGTAATTGCTTTACTTTATCACTATGCGTTAGTGATAGTTGTAGAAGCAATAGTTGGCGAGACGACCATGACGCTACAATGTAGATCAAGGTCTCAAGCCGGTGACGATGGAGATCATGACGGTGCTTTGGAGATGGAGATCAAAAGCAGAAAATGATGATGGCCATATCATGTCACATATTTTGATTGCATGTGATGTTTACCCTTTATGCATCTTATTTTGCTTAGTACGGCGGTAGCATTATAAGATGATCCCATACTAAAATTTCAAGGTATAAGTGTTCTCCCTGAGTATGCACCGTTGCGACAGTTTGTCGTGTGGAGACACCACGTGATGATCGGGTGTGATAAGCTCACGTTCACATACAACAGGTGCAAGACAGTTTTGCACATGCAGAATACTCGGGTCAAACTTCACGAGCCTAGCATGTACAGACATGGCCTCGGAACACTGGAGACCGAAAGGTCGAACGTGAATCATATAGTAGATATGATCAACATAGAGATGTTCACCATTGAAGACTACTCCATCTGACGTGATGATCAGACATGGTTTAGTTGATATGGATCACGTGATCATTTAGATGACTCGAGGGATGTCTATCTAAGTGGGAGTTCTCATGTAATATGATTAATTGAACTTAATTTACCATGGACTTAGTCCTAATAATATTTGCATATCTATGTTATATATCAATAGCTCGCGATGTAGCTCCCCGTTTATTTTTGATATGTTCCTAGAGAAAAACTATGTTGAAAGATGATAGTAGCAATGATGTGGACTGGGTCCGTGATATGAGGATTATCCTCATTGTTGCACAGAGGAATTATGTCCTTGATGCACCGCTATGTGAAAGACCTATTGCATGAGCAGATGCAGACGTTATGAATGTTTGACAAGCTCGGTATGATGACTACTTAATAGTTTAGTGCGCCATGCTTTACGGCTTAGAACCGGGATATCAAAAATGTTTTGAATGCCTTGGACCATATGAGATGTTCCAAGAGCAAAAAATGATATTTCAGACTCAAGCCCGTGTTAAGAGGTATGAGACCTCTGACAAGTACTTTGCCTACAAGATGGAGGAGAATGGATCAGCCAGTGAGC
The DNA here is from genome assembly GCF_003073215.2 of Triticum urartu. Lineage (NCBI taxonomy): Eukaryota > Viridiplantae > Streptophyta > Magnoliopsida > Poales > Poaceae > Triticum > Triticum urartu. The sequence goes on from NC_053022.1 coordinate 331,559,731, forward strand.
ATGTACTCAGAATGTCTGGGTAGTACAATCGCTTGAATCAAGTGGAAGTTAATCTTCTAGATAAAGATAGTGATTGACAGGGTTCTCTAGTCACTACCACTAAGCTATTAGAACTTCGTAATAAACTATAATATGCAAGGGATGACGAAAATGATTCCCAGGCTCTTCGCGATGCTGAAATCGGCGAAGGTAGAAATCAAGAAAAAGCACCAAGTGTTGATGGTTGACAAGACCACTAGTTTCAAGAAAAGGGGCAAAGGAAAAGAAATGGAACTTCAAGAAGAATGACAAGCAAGTTGCCACTCCCATGAAGAAGCCGAAACCTAGACCTAAGCCTGAAACTGAGTGCTTCTACTGCAAAGGGAATGGTCACTGCAAGCGGAACTACCCCAAATACTTGGCGGATAAGAAGGATGGCAAAGTGAACAAAGGTATATTTGATATGCATGTTATTGATGTGTATGTTACTAAGTGTTCATAGTAACCCCAGGGTATTTGATACCGGTTTAGTTGCAAAGATTAGTAACTCGAAACAGGAGTTACAAAATGAACATAGACTAGTTAAGGGCAAGGTGATGATGTGTGTGATTCCAAGGTTGATAAGATCACCATCTCACACTCCCTCTACCTTCAGGATTAGTGTTGGACCTAAATAAATGTTATTTGGTGTTTGCGTTGAGCATGAATATGATTGGATCATGTTTATTGCAATACATTTATTCATTTAAGTCAGAGAATAATTGTTGTTTTGTTTACATGAATAAAACCTTCTATGGTCATACACCCAATGTAAATGGTTTATTGAATCTCGATCGTAGTGATACACATATTCATAATATTGATGCCAAAAGATGCAAAGTTGATAATGATAGTTCAACATATTTGTGGCACTGTCGTTTAGGTCATATTGGTGTAAAGCGCATGAAGAAACTCCATGCAGATGGGCTTTTGGACTCACTTGATTGTGAATCATTTGATACTTGTGAACCATGCCTCATGGGCAAGATGACTAAAACTCCGTTCTCCAGAACAATGGAGTGAGCCAATGACTTATTGGAAATAATACATACCGATGTATGTGGTCCAATGAGTGTTGAGGCACGCGGCGGGTATCGTTATTTTCTGACCTTCACAGATGATTTGAGCAGATGTGGGTATATCTACTTGATGAAACACAAGTGTGAAACATTTGAAAAGTTCAAAGAATTTCAGAGTGAAGTGTAGAATGATCGTAACAAGAAAATAAAGTTTCTACGATCTGACCGCGGAGGCAAATATTTGAGTTACGAGTTTGGCCTTCATTTAAAATAATGTGGAATATTTTCACAACTCATGCCACCTGGAACACCACAACGTAATGGTGTGTCCGAACGTCATAACCGTACTTTATTAGATATGGTGCAATCTATGATGTCTCTTACCAATTTACCACTTTCATCTTGGTGTTATGCATTAGAGACAGCTTCATTCACGTTAAATAGGGCACCGTCTAAATCCAATGAGACGACACTGTATGAACTATGGTTTGGCAAGAAACCAAAGTTGTCGTTTCTTAAAGTTTGGGGTTGCGATTCTTATGTGAAAAAGTTTCAAACTGATAAGCTCGAACCTAAATTGGAGAAGTGCATCTTCATAGGATACCCAAAAGAAACTGTTGGGTACACCTTCTATCACAGATCCGAAGGCAAGATTTTTTTTGCTAAGAATGGATCCATTCTAGAGAAGGAGTTTCTCTCGAAAGAAGTGAGTGGGAGGAAAGTAGAACTTGATGAGGTAACTGTACCTTCTCTCGAATTGTCAAGTAGCTCATCACAAAAATCAGTTCCAGTGATGCCTACACCAACTAGAGAGGAAGCTAATGATAATGATCGTGAAACTTCAGATCAAGTTACTACTGAACCTCGTAGGTCAACCAGAGCATGTTCCACACAAGAGTGCTACGGTAATCCTATTCTGGAAGTCATGTTACTAGACCATAACGAACCTACGAACTATGAGGAAGAAATGATGATCCTAGATTCCGATAAATGGCTTGAGGCCATGAAATCCGAGATATGATCCATGTATGAGAACAAAGTGTGGATTTTGGTTGACTTGCCTAATGATCGGCGAGCCATACAGAATAAATGGATCTTCCAGAAGAAGACTGACGCTGATGGTTATGTTACTGTCTACAAAGCTCGACTTATTGCGAAAGGTTTTCGACAAGTTCAAGGAGTTGACTACGATGAGACCTTCTCACCCGTAGCGATGCTTAAGTCTGTCCGAATCATGTTAGCAATTGCCGCATTTTATAATTATGAAATCTGGCAAATGGACGCCAAAACTGCATTCCTTAATGGATTTCTCAAAGAAGAGTTGTATATGATGCAACCAGAAGGTTTTGTCGATCCTCAAGGTGCTAACAAAGTGTGCAAGCTCCAGCGATCCATTTATGGACTGGTGCAAGCATCTTGGAGTTGGAATATACGTTTTGATAATGTGATCAAAGCATATGGTTTTATACAGACTTTTGGAGAAGCCTATATTTACAAGAAAGTGAGTGGGAGCTCTGTAACATTTCTAATATTATATGTGGATGACATATTGATGATTGGAAATAATGTAGAATTTCTGGAAAGCATAAAAGGATACTTGAACAAAAGTTTTTCAATGAAAGACCTCGATGAAGCTGCTTATATATTAGGCATTAAGATCTATAGAGATAGATCAAGACGCTTAATTAGACTTTCACAAAGCACATACCTTGATAAAGTTTTTGAAGAAGTTCAAAATGGATCAGTCAAAGAAAGGGTTCTTGCCTGTATTACAAGGTGTGAAGTTGAGTAATACTCAAAGCCCGACCATGGCAGAAGATAGAGAGAGCATGAAAGTCATTCCCTATGCCTCAGCCATAGGTTCTACTCCCTCCGTTCCTAAATATTTGTCTTTCTAGACATTTCAACAAGTGACTACATACAGAGCAAAATGAGTGAATATACACTCTAAAATATGTCTATAGACATCTGTATGTGGTAGTCCATTTGAAATCTCTAAAAAGATAAATATTTAGGAATGGAGGGAGTATACTTTGCCATGAGTTTGGCAAGGAGGTACAACAGTGACCCGGGAGTAGATCACTGGACAGCGGTCAAAATTATCCTTAGAGGACTAAGGAAATATTTCTTGGTTATGGAGGTGATAAAGAGTTCGTCGTAAAGAGTTACGTCAATGCAAGCTTTTACACCGATCCAGAGTCTGAGTCTCAATCTGGATACGTATTGAAAGTGGGAGCAATTAGCTAGAGTAGCTCCATGGAGAGCATTGTAGACATAGAAATTTACAAAATACATACGGATCAGAATGTGGCAGACCCGTTGACTAAACTTCTCTCACAAGCAAAACATGATCACACCTTAGTACTCTTTGGGTGTTAATCACATAGCGATGCGAACTAGATTATTGACTCTATTAAACCCTTTGGGTGTTGGTCACATGGCGATGTGAACTATGGGTGTTAATCACATAAAGATGTGAACTATTGGTGTTAATCACATGGCGATGTGAACTAGATTATTGACTCTGGTGCAAGTGGCAGACTGAAGAAATATGCCCTAGAGGCAATAATAAAGTTGTTATTTATATTTCCTTATATCATGATAGTTGTTTATTATTCATGCTAGAATCGTATTAACCGGAAACTTGATACATGTGTGGACACATAGACAAAACACAGTGTCCCTAGTAAGCCTCTACTAGACTAGCTCGTTAATCAAAGATGGTTAAGTTTCCTAACCATAGACATGTGTTGGCATTTGATGAACGGGATCACATCATTAGAAGAATAATGTGATGGACAAGGCCCATCCATTAGCTTAGCATATTGATCGTTAAGTTTTATTGCTATTGCTTACTTCATGACTTATACATATTCCTTCGACTATGAGATTATGCAACTTCTGAATACCAGAGGAATACCTTGTGTGCAATCAAACATCACAGCGTAAATGGGTGATTATAAAGATGCTCTACAGGTATCTCCGAAGGTGTTTGTTGGGTTGGCATAGATCGAGATTAGGATTTGTCACTCTGAGTATTAGAGAGGTATCTCTGGGCCCTCTCGGTAATGCACATCATAATAAGTCTTGTAAACAATGTGACTAATGAGTTAGTTACGAGATGATACATTATGAAATGAGTAAAGAGACTTGTCGGTAACGAGATTGAACTAGGTATGAAGATACCGACGATCGAATCTCGGGCAAGTAACATACCGATGACAAAGGGAATAATGTATGTTGTCATTACGATACGACCAATAAAGATCTTCATAGAATATGTGGAAACCAATATGAGCATCCAGGTTCCGCTGTTGGTTATTGACGGGAGAGGTGTCTCGGTCATGTCTACACAGTTCTCGAACCTATAGGGTCTGCACGCTTAACGTTCGATGACGATTTTGTATTATATGAGTTATGTGATTTGGTGACCGAATGTTGTTCAGAGTCCCGGATGAGATCACGGACATGACGAGGAGTCTCGAAATGGTCGGGGGGGTAAAGATCCATATATTGGACGATGATATTCGGACAATGGAAGTGTTCCGGGGATACCGGGTGCATATCGGGTCACCGGAAGGGGTTCCGGGCATCCCCCCGGCAACTACACGGGCCTTAATGGGCCAAGAGGGGGACAGACCAGCCCCTAAGGGGCTGGTGTGCCCCTCCCATATGGGCTGGCCGAATTGGAGTAGAAAAGGGGAAGGAGGAAAGGGAAAAGGGAATATGATTCCCCCTCCCCCCTCTTCCCTTCCTACTCCGAATAGGAATAGGAAAGGGGGCCGAATTGGGAGGATCCCAAGTAGGATTCCTCCTACTTGGGGTGCCCCTTGGCTGCTTCTCCTCCCCTCCAACCTATATATATGAAGGGGGGCACCGCTAGAACACACACCAAAAATTGTTAGCTCAGTGCGGCGTCTCCCTTCACAGTTTACGCCTCCGGTCATATCCTCTTAGTGCTTAGGCGAAGCCCTGCGCGGATCACTTCACCACGCCGTCGTGCTGATGGAACTCTCCCTCCACACTTTGCTGGATCAAGAGTTCGAGGGACATCATCGAGCTGAACGTGTGTAGAACTCGGAGGTGTCGTACATTTGGTGCTTGATCAATCGGAACGAGAAGAAGTTCGACTACATCAACCGCGTTGTCAAACGCTTCCGCTTTCGGTCTACGAGGGTACGTGGACACACTCTCCCCTCTCGTTGCTATGCATCTCCTAGATAGATCTTGCGTGAGCATAGGATTTTATTTTTTTTTGAAATTGTATGCTACGTTCCCCAACACCATCACATGCGCGATGGGGTACGTGTGGACAGCACAGCGCACGAGCGTACTGATAATTGTATCCAGGACCATATATGTAATATATTTTCACGTATAAGTACCATGTTGGAAGTGTTTTCCAAATAGAGGACTACATTATTACTCGTCGACAAATTTCAGGATGATTCTTGTAATTTCCTCACGAGAAAGTGTACCCGCGTAAGAACACGATTCAAGACTAGCATAGGATCTCACGTTAGGTGAGATCAATTTTTTATTAGCGTTTATTGGACTTTCCGTACTCTGTGTGGGCAGAGGTGATGAAAGCCAAATATTATCCTCATGGGCATCTTATTGATACTATTTTCCCTCAAGCAATGTTCCCTACCTCGCAAGGTATTATGCATGGCCTTGAGCTGCTGAAAAAGGGCATCATATGGAGAGTTGTTGATGGTACTAGCATAAATATTTGGAGGGATAATTGGATTCCAGCAAAGTTGGCCTAAAAATTTCCGCAAAGAAGAACAGAACTAGGATCAAATGGGTGGGTTGAATTACTCATGAGTAGGTCTAGGAGATGGGATGAAAATCTGACCAGACATCTATTTTATCCTCATGATGCAGAGTAAAGTTTAAAGCTGCGTACTCTGAATTTGGGTGAGGGAGATCTTATCGCGTGGCAACATGAGAAAAGTGGTTTATTCTCGATGAAGAGTGTGTATAGACTGGCACTGAATCTTAGGCAATCGAAGGGTGATTCTGGGAATTCTAGTGGTGCCATGAATGAGGAAAGGAGCCTCTGGAATATAATTTTTGGAAGGCTAATTTCTCCTAGAAAATTAGAATCTTTGCTTGGAGGGCTGCTTCTAATAGTTTGACGATTCAAGTTAAAGGGTAAAACACCATCAAACTATTGTAGATACGTGCTCGATCTCTGGTATTGAAGATGAATGTATTTTTCACGCATTGGTAAATAGGCTCATGCATTTCGTATGCCTTTGAAGTAAGTGTGGGATTTACTCGTTGATTGGTTTCTTATTTTATTGGATCAATTAAGTTCGCATATGCGTGAGCAAACTATATTCATGTTGTGGAGAACTTGGCACTTGAGGAATGATTTGATTTTTTGGTAGGAATCCATAGCGGATTTTGTGAGCTTTGTACAAAATTATTGGGCATCTTTCTCGTCTTGTCATGCAAACATGCAGGTGGAGGTGTGCAACAAAGGTAAGCAAGTAGTGACTGAATTTCCAGGTAACCACTAATATGAAGAGGAATTATATTTCTTGGAAGCCTCCCACCTTGGGTTTTTAAAAATTAATGTCAATGCAAGTTTTGTGGAGGCCATCAAAGTTGCAAGCGCGGGGGTGGTTGCCAGAGACCATTGTGGACAAGTTATCATCTTCTCTTGGGATTATATTGGAGCTTGCTATAGCGTCGAGGAAGCATAACTAAGAGCGACCCTCTCTATCATGTATATTGGCATCACTCTTGACAAGCCCATCATTTTGAAAATTGACTGTTCTTTTGTGGCTTCTGTATTTGGAAGAGAATGTGTTGATAGGTCAACTCTGATAGACCTAAAGAAGGAAGCTTGCATGTCTCTAAGCTGCTGGTGGATTTAAAGATCTTCAAGATTAACAGAAGGGCCAATATGGTGGCTCACAAGATTGCAAGGTTTAGTTTTGATAAGAGGTCTGATGCTATTTCTCTTAATACTGTTTCGCCCTACATAGCAAAGTTTGTAATGAATGATTGTATGAATGTCTTAAGTTAATTAATATATGATGGGATGAGATCAATTTTTTTGAAAATATAAACCATGTTCAAATATTCTAAAAAAATGTAGACACATAACAATATTTGATGTACAACCTCAAAAAGTTCCACCTCCAAATTCAACCTACAGTAAAAGAAACAAAAAAGACAAAACTAGACGTGAGTAGTATCAAAATTCTATTCACCCCAAAGCTGTCACTATTCAGCATTTGAATTTGTTTTTTTAATCTCTAAATGTACATTGAGTTTTGAACTGATTTTTTTTTTGAGTTGTAGACACACCCTATAGATATATTATCAAATAATTTCAAAGTTTTTTGAAATATCTAAATGTAAATTTTTATACTAGTTGATACCATTGATCTCACCTAATGTGAGATCCTATAATAATCTCCCCCGACAACACAAGCGAGGACCTCATGAAATGCCGGCTGCCTGGCTCATTTCCATTTTGTTTTTTCATCCTTTCAGCCGGCATCCCTTTTTTATATCAGTACAGACACAAGCGCTCATATACAGGTGCATACACTCATTCTATGAACACACACGCACATCCTACTTCTATGAGCATCTTCGAGAGACTGAGCCGGCATATCATCTTGAGATTTACGAAGTCACCGTAGGCGCCTCGTCGTCGACGGGAACGTCTACTCTCACTGAAAGCGCATCGCCGGAAATCCTGAAATAAATCCAGAAATAATGCGAGCATCAGAATTTGAACCCTGATGGGTGAAGATACCACTGTCTATCTAACCATCTCAACCATAGGTTGGTTCGCTCAGTCGGCGTCTCGTTCCGCGCCCAAAGCATTCAAATAACCGGGGAGGTCCGTTCGCGTCCTTTCACGTTTCACCTTTTACCGCGGCTTAAAGCGGTCGCTCTCGTGGGTTCCGCGGCTTATCCGAGGATAAGTCGATCGCCACCGTCGCGTTGTCGCGTTCAGTGGGACCTCAGTCTTGCTGCGCGCGTGTCGCTGTGCTAGTGGCCACGCGCTCCGCTCGGCCCCAGGTATCAGGGGGCTCGCCCCCCAGGTAGAGAAGCAGGTATGGCAGGCGTACGTAGCGGAAAGACACGCGAATTTCTCTGTCCGGGTTAGGTCACGGGTTTACTTGGAAGATTCGGAGGGATCGAAGGAGCAGGTGGCGCAGCGCTTACTGGTTAGCTGCTTTTGTATCGAGCAATGGTTTTATTGTTGTTTTTTCACTGGATTGTGCACCCGCATCGGCACGGCTTCTCTCTCACACAAGCAAGCAGTGGATTACGTGAGCTGACAGCGTACGCATCAGCGAACCAGGCTGTGTGGAGGTAGGGATTTTAAAACGGGGGCAGACCGAGTGGTGCACGCAACCGCCTGCCTGCCTGGTTCAGTACAGCAGGCAGGCAGGCAGTGCGAGAGCCCGCGCGGAAACGGAAAATGGGGGAGCGGGAGAACAATGGCGTGCACACCAGATATTTTGGCGCGGAACTGCGGAGAGCGGAAGCATCCTATCGCCGTGAAGTGTGAGGCCAGGCCGGGCAGGACCACAGTTTCTGCGTGCGCGTGCAACGCGTTGCACATGTCGCAGGCCTGCAGGGGTATATTGCTAAACCGAAGGCGAAGCTAGCGGCATGACCGTGGCCGTGGCCCCGAACGGACGGCCGGGATGAGAGCCCCTCCCGCCGCGTGCAGCCGAGCGATGAGGCGCGTGCATTTCGCGTGCGCGATACGCCCGGCCGGGCACCGATCGTGGGATAAGGTAACCCATCCAAACCTGACGGCGACTCGTGCAGAAGCCGTTCGATCGCGATGGGGTTGTGGGGCGGTACGTAGTCGCGTCATCGCGTGAGATCGGGCACGGCATTGCCCACAAACATCGTGGGGCTGGACCTTCCCTAGAAAAAACATGGCCGGAGTGGCCCCTGCCCCCTTCCTGTGACACGTGGGCCTGCAGCTCTCAGTGACTGCGTGAGTGTGGGCGCTGGTTCGGACGAACGGTACAGGGGTGCATGACCCGTGTGCCGTTTTAAAAATGGACGCCGAGGGGACCAGCTGATGGTGATGCTCTCGCGGATGCTATTTGAGGGCCCCAGTTGTGAGGTCTACTCTGTTGTGTTTAGGGTTTTTTCTTTCGCTTGCCTTTCCGGATCCTCGCTAGCTCACTCTTTCCTCTTTTTGTCTTTCGCTCTCGAAAGAGGGATGGCGGGGAGAAGATCGACGGAAAATGCTGATAACTTTCTCTTTTCATGACTGGGGTTTCAGCGATTAAGCAGTTTGTGTGTGCTTAGTTCAAATACACCAATTAATTGCGGTGAGAGGGGTTTTCTCTTGCTTTCTTTCTTGAGTGGCTTTCGTTTATTTTTACCGAACCCGGTGAACTCAAATTCAGTTCACAACCGACATGTGTGATCTAGCGCATCTCTAAGGCAGACCCGTAAACCGCCTGCATATGTCTGGACCATGGAAGCTATCCATTGCAGGTCTGTATCGCTCTGCAGGACGGTCTGGACGCGATTTCTTCCGTAAATCGAAGATAAAAGTGGGGGAGCTTTGCGGGAGTTCGGACACGTGAAACGTAGGAATCCGACACCACGGTCCACCCAAAATACTTCTGGGATCCCGCGACTCCATCCTTCGTGTTTTCTCTCCTTCATTCTTTCTCTCTTGTCTTCGCCACCGCTCCACCAACCTGGCCACCACGCTACACCCCTACCGGGACTCTACGTCTCCGTCACCTCGAGCACTCCAGCAGGGCTCCACCCCGCTTCTCCTTCATCTCCATTCAACTCATGTCCTCTGACCGCCACGCCTGGTATCATTCGCTACTGCTATTCTCACCATGCCCGACAATTGTTCGATGAATCGCCGGAGCTAAAACAGTTGTCCATTTTTCTTTCTAGCAATGGATTTTGATTTGGAGTACATATACAAGCATTATGTTGAGTCGTCCGACGGCTCATCGGACGAGGAGGAGTACTCCGATGAGACAGTGATGATGCAAATGGTCCTTGAAGATGCGAAGCATGCGGAGGAGCATGTTCTCAATTTCAAGGGCTCGATCAAGGTTCATCAAGTGCTCAACCGCAATAGGGCGCGCGGCTATTTGACACTGACGGCCAACTACTTTGCCCCCGATGCACTATTCACTAACCATTTTCGCCGGCTTTTTCGGATGTGCAAGACTATCTTCGATCTTTTGTACCATGGCGCCCGTTCCTACAATGACTACATCATCGTGAAGAAGGATGTCGTGGGAACGATTGGATTCTCTGGTTACCAGAAGTGCACGGCTGCACTCCAGATACTTGCACATGGCACGGTCGCTGATTCATGGGACGAGTACCTACGGATGTCTGAGAGCACATGCGGAGATGTCATGGTTAGGTTTGCAACTGCCGTGGTTGAGGTGTTCGGACCTCAGTACCCGAGAGAACCAACTATGGCAAACACCGAGAGACTCTTGGCAATCTCAAAAATAAGAGGGTGGTCGGATTTGCTTGGATCAGAGGGAGGGCGCACATGTTCCTCCTTTGTCGCTTTGGTACGATGCAAGCACACACAACTTCCTCCTCAAAGGCAACGTGCGCCGCCACATCCGCTAACTCCTCCTTCGCCATGCCGTCAACGAGGTGGGATTCGACCTCCCGCGCCCTCTACTTCTTACGCGAGCACATCTGCCAGTGTAACACTCATACTCATATGCACCGGAGATGGGGCAGCAGACGGACCTCGAGCTTCCAGCTCCGGCGGATCCAAACACCCATTGCGCCGACACAATGGAGTCCCACCGGATCGAATCCGAAGTCGGTCCGGCGCATATGCCACGGTCGATGAATCAGGTCTAGTCAGAGTCGGATCCGCTGCACGCCATGCCAGAGAAGGTTGGAGATCGTAGGAAGGGAGCTTGGGGCGGAGTGGAGTGGAGCATAGTCACTAGGATTTGGTCTGAGACACAGATGGGGATGAATACGTGTGGGGTCAGGGTGATCCAGTATGTGCCAGGTCTGACATGGCAGACGCGCCCGGGCCCCATATCCGCCCTGAATTTGGGCTGGATAGGATGGGTGTCGGTCCTAGTGGGCGTATGGGGACGGTATAAGGAGCCCGTCTGGGTTAGCTTTTTTGATCGGTCAGTGACCTTGCCGCCGGCCCGTGTATATGTGTGGGGGTGCCTAGTTGTATATGCTCTAAGAACACTGAAATAGAGCATGTTTTGATACCTGTGCTTTTTTTTTGCTTTTTTAGACATTCTTACCGTAGATTTGTATGCAAGGTAGCTATTGGTATTTGGAGATATTGTAATGTACTTAACGTTTAAATGAACATTTGCCTTTCTTTCATATAATAACAAAACTGGGGACTCTAATGAGAACATGAAACTACTTAGTTTTATTTGCAACCATCTTAAACTAGCGATTTTGATGCAGCGAGGAGCGAACGATGGTCTTGAACTTACCGATCAATCCCCATAGGATACATGACTTGTTGTACTATGTTTTGTTAACGTTATGAGACATTATTTGGTTGATGAGTTCTTTATGATTAATGCAAATTTTTGACTTGTGTCCTTCCACTCAACAAATATTTTTTATGGTCTTTAATACTGAGAATTGCCCACTCCCACCTTGAGACATGGTGTATCCTGCGCTAGCACATCCAACCCCATGGAAGGAATTCCACTTGGCCTCATACACATAAACCCAAACATCTCCTCAAAATAGCCACCATATATACCTATGTATGGCATTTTCATAGTCATTCCGAGTAAAGTATCATGCACAAAAATTTTATGTTACATGATTAGAGATATGTTGTCATTCTCATATGCTTGCATGAGCATCATAACTATCATTGTATTTTTTAAGGCTAGGCCATTTGCTCATCGTATATATTGCTATGGTAGATCATTGCACATCCTCGTACACTGCCAGAGGCATCATATATATTGTTCTTTTCATGTTCATAGCAAGAGTTATATTTGCATTTAGATGAAGTTGAGAAAAGTGTACTAATCATTATAGTAAGTTGTTTCTTCTACCTTTAGAGAAAGAGAAAATAAAATATGGACCATGGAGGTGCCAAACAAAAAAACATGAGCCATGAAGACACCAAAAAAGTGAGAAAGAAGAAGCAACACCATTGTTCAATTTAGAGTACACATGTGCAGTACTTCAATGTAGCACTAAGTGTTCAAAATACAAAATTCATAAAGTGCTTCATAGTAGCACCAAGCATAGGAATCAAAATAAGTACTTCAAAGTTCAAAGTAGCACAATTTCATGCATTTCACAACTAAGAGTTTATGAGTTTCACTGCCATATGCACTAGTGGGGACTTTATATTATATGACTTGGCTTGTATATTCCAATGACGATCATATGAGCTCTACGTCTTTGTGAGAAAGCAATTTGGATGCACCCTCATTAGTCCATAGGAGGGCTTTCATTCATATATAACTCTAAGTGCATCCTAGTTGCATGGTAATCCCTACTCCTTACTGATGACCCACAAGTATAGGGGATCTATCGTAGTCCTTTCGATAAGTAAGAGTGTCGAACCCAACGAGGAGCAGAAGGAAATGATAAGCGGTTTTCAGCAAGGTATTCTCTGCAAGTACTGAAATAAGTGTTAACAGATAGTTTTATGATAGGAT
>NC_053022.1:331573439-331594145 GCF_003073215.2 Triticum urartu
ACTGTGTCGTCGTCATTAGGCTGGATGGCTCCTTCGATCATCGATAGCGATGCAGTCCAGGGTGAGACTTTTCTCCCCAGACAGATCCTTGTATTCGGGGGCTTCGTACTGCGGGCCAACTCACCTGGCCATCTGGAGCTGATCGAGAGTTACGCCCCTGGCCACCAGGTCAGGTTCAGAATCTTAAACTACACAGCCGACATTCGCGTAGACAAGATCTTCGACGGATTCGAGCCCTTGCCAAGAGCGCCGCACGGTCACGATGAGCATGATTTAGCTCTACCATCGGACAGTGTTCAGGCAACCGCTCCGACCCTCAATTCGGAGCCAGTTGCGCCATCCATGGACGGGTGGATAGACCCCGCCATGGAGGCCGCACTCTCATCGGAGATCGAGCCGAGTATCGACCTTACCCTTCACGGGAGCCGTGACGCTGAACTACCGGATTCTTCCCCGGCCACGGACTCCAAACCGCCTGCGCCCGTGCCTATCGAATCCGACTGGGCGCCGATCATGGAGTTTACCTCCGCGGATATTTTTCAGCACTCGCCCTTCGGCGACATACTGAACTCATTAAGGTCTCTCTCCTTGTCAGGAGAGTCTGGGCCGAACTATGTTCGGCAGGATTGGGATGCGGATGACAAAGAAATTCGCTGCCCACCCACCACCCACTTAGTAGCCACTGTCGACGATTTCACCGACATGCTCGACTTTGAATCCGAAGACATCGACAGTATGGACAACGATGCAGGAGACGAATAGGAACCACTGCCCACAGGGCACTGGACGCCCACTTCATCATATGATGTATACATGGTGGACACACCCAAAGAAAACGATGACGAGGAACGGAAGGACGCAGCGAAGGGTTGTTCCCTCAAGAAGCAGTCAAAGCGGCAGCGTAAGCGCCGCTCCAAATCCCGCCTCGGCAGAAACAACAGTCATATAGACCCAGCGGTAGAGCAGGGTGAACCATCGCCCGACTAGGGAAACATGGAGAATCAAACCGAACAACCCGAACCCGTCGAAGATAACAGTCCGGACGACATCACACCGAACAGGCACCCGGAGCAACAGAATGCCCATCAAAGGCTGGTTGCCACTGCGAGGAGTCTGAAAAAGCAGAAGCAAAGGCTCAGGGCTGCACAAGACACACCCAGAATCAGATGGAGTGAAGTACTCAACACTGCAGCGAAGTACGGCAGTAATCGCCACACCAAGAGCTACCCGAAGCGAAAGCTGCTACCTGAATTCGATGAGGAGGCCTTAGATCCCCCGCAATCAAAAAACAAAACGGCCATCCAGTCGGATAGACGACCTCGTGGCCAACATAGAACGGCAAACGACGCCGCACATAAGCCGGTACGCGATCCACGTGAGGACTCGCATCAAAAGTACGACGCAACCAGTTCCATCTACGGGCCACGCAAGCGCGCTCCAATATGCAATGCAACACAAAAAACATCCCAATACCACGGTACACCCAAATACAGGGGTGCCGCACACCCCCTATGTTTCACCGATGAGGTGCTAGACCATGAATTTCCAGAGGGATTCAAACCCATAAACATAGAGGCGTATGATGGAACGACAGACCCTGGGGTATGGATTGAGGACTACATCCTCCATATCCATATGGCTTGAGGAGACGATCTCCACGCCATCAAGTACTTACCCCTCAAGCTCAAAGGGCTAGCTCGGCATTGGCTTAAAAGCCTCCCCGAAAACTCCATTGGAAGCTGGGAAGAGGTCGAAGACGCCTTTCGGGCAAATTTTCAAGGGACCTATGTCCGACCACCGGATGCAGACGATTTAAGTCATATAACTCAATAGCCCGGAGAGTCAGCCCGAAAGCTTTGGAACAGGTTCCTCACTAAAAAGAACCAAATAGTCGACTGTCCGGACGACGAAGCCTTAGCAGCTTTCAAGCACAGCGTTCGAGACGAATGGCTTGCCAGACACCTCGGCCAAGAAAAGCCGAGAACAATGGCAGCATTAACAAGCCTCATGACCCTCTTTTGCGCGGGCGAGGACTGCTGGTTAGCCCGATGCAGCTCCAGCGACCCAAGTACATCCGAAGTCAGGGACGGAAACGGGAAATCACGACGCAGCAAAAACAAGCGCCGGAATAAAGAAGACAGCCCGAAGAGCACAAGGGTAAAGGCCGGATTCAAAAGCTCTCGGCCAGGTCAGCAAAAGCTGCCCCCAAAGGCAACAGAGACGAACTGTCCAGCCTAAACAAGATTCTGGATCAAATATGTCAGATCCATAGCACCCACGATAAACCTGCAAATCATACCCATAGAGAATGTTGGGTCTTCAAGCAGTCCGGCAAGCTCAACACCGAACACAAGGGGCAGGACACACCAAGAGAAGACGAGGACGAGCCTCGCAAGCAAAGCACTGGGGAACTGAAGAAGTTCCCACCAGAAGTCAAAACAGTAAACGTATTACACGTGACAAAGGGGAGAAACAAAGCGGCACTCCTAGAGACACATGCCCCAGGGCCTATCACCGCGGAGTCCTGCCACTGGTCATACCAACCGGTCACCTTCGACCATCGTGATTACTCGGCAAGTATCCGGCACGCAAGATGGGTTGTCTTGGTATTAGACCCAATAATTGACGGATACCACTTCACACGAGTCCTGATGGACGGTGGCAGCAGTGTAAACCTGATATATTAGGACACAGTCCGCAAAATGGGGATAGACCGAACAAAACTTAGCCGTAGCAATACTACCTTTAAAGGAGTAACACCAGGCCCAGAGGCCCATTGCATGGGCTCCCTGCTACTAGAGGTTATATTCGGCTTCCCCGATAACTTCCGTAGCAAAAATTTAACATTCCACATTGCTCCGTTCCAAAGTGGCTATCAAGCACTACTCGGACGCGAAGCTTTCGCTCGCTTTAACGCAATACCGCATTACGCTTCCCTCATGCTTAAGATGCCCGGTCCACGTGGCATCATTATAGTAAATGGAAATATTGAGCGCTCCTTGAGCGCGGAAGGCCAAACGGCCTCACCAAGACCACGGACATGGTTGGACGAGTCCGGTACTACTATATGTAATTGATACAGGTTTGATGGCTATACCCCTATTACAATACAAGGGGCTCAACGCGCGCGCACAAGTGACAATCAGGCTCAACTTCACTCATATTGTTTATTTAGTATAAGTTACCTTTTGCACGGCAACTTTTCAATTAAGTTCCTCTCTTTTTCAGATGACCATCGTGCTACACCCGTCCAGAATACGGCACAACAGAGACACAGGCGCAGACGTGCAGCAGGGACCCGTTCCAAGGATTCTTTTTAGATTAAGACCCTGCGTAAACCTTTTTTACTGTCTCTTGTTGATACACATCCCTCGGATTCTCAGTACAATTGAGAATGATGCTGATGTTTTGGCATGTGGCCATGTCAGAATATTGCACGTACCTGGACAACAGGGGCTAATTACAAAGGGCACTGTTTAGGCCCGGTTCACACCATAAAGACCGAATACCTTAGGGAGTGTTCGGCGTCGCTAGTTTGGCCTTATATGCATCAACTCCGAATCATGTCTTTGGTCAAATGTTGGGTTTGCCTGGCTCCTGTGTTTTTCTGCCTTACGTTCCGCTCTATCGGCTAAGGCGGCACCAGGAGAACTACTGTGATTGTGCCCTGCTTCATCCGGACGAGCACCTCAGTAGAGAAAGCCGAAAACTGACTGTCATGATATAGCATGAGACTGGTCAACCACTCGAAGACCTATCGGAATCTTCGGGATTCCTCCGCCTTAACGAAGGGCCGTTTCCCGGCCAGGCATGTACACACCCCGAATTGGGATGAGTGCGGAGCCACCAGGGGCTATGTAGTAGCCCCACTGTCAAACTCCTCTGGCTAAGTGAAAGTGTTAAAGCATTATAGTCCGGTTGCCTAGTTCACTGCGCTATCACCTCCTTAATGGACCAAGACGTTGGGTCAAGTGTGAACATGCGTCTTCTGCGAACACCCCCGCATTATATGCATGGGGGCTGAAGAAGACGACTGCAATCTTTCAGGTTATGTACATATATACATAAACGGCCGCAGAGGAGGTATCATAATACTTTCGGGCAAAATTATAAATATAGCCTTGATAAACTTAATAAAACATTGTTTTTACAATGGGAATACATGTCACTCAAACATAATATTCTTCGAGCACTGGGCCTCTATCGAACGAGCGCCTTCAAGAACTTCTTCAAAATAGTGCTCGGCAGCCACTCGGCCTATGGCCGAACCCTGCGCCGCAACAGTGGTGGCATCCATCTCCGCCCAGTATGTTTTGACATGGGCAAGGGCCATCCGCGAGCCTTCTATGCATGCCTACCTCTTCATCGCATTAATGCATTGCACCGCACCAAGGAACTGCTGCACCAAACTAAAATAGTTGTTCGGCTTTGGCCTTTCCGGCCACAGATGATCCACAACAGACCTCATGGCGAGTCCGGACAATCTATTCAGCTCGGCCCATTCGGCAAGCCGATCAGTCAATGGAAGCGGACGCTCTAGAACGTTAAATTGTGACCAGAATATCTTGTCCACTTCACGATCTGTTTGATCTCAGAAGTATTCGACCGCATCGAAAGCACTCGCTGCCAAGTCCAGATGTGCGTCCGCCGAACTCCACAGCCGGTCCAGAGGGGCATACCGAGGATCCCCAAACTTCCTCCGCAGCATAAAGGGTTTCCCAGCCGCGATATCCCTGGTTTGACGCAGCTCCTCCTTTTTTGCTCTCATCGCAGAGCGGGTATCTTTGGTCGCCATCGTGGCCTTTTCCAGGTCCGTTGCCTTCGCCCGGTTTTCTTCTTCAAGAAAATGGCAGCGGTCGGCAGTATCTTTTAACTTTACAGCCATCTTGGCAATTTTCTCTTTGCTCTCGCAATGTGCGGCCTGTTCGACCCTTAACTCTTCGACCGCTTGCAAAGCAGCCACATTGCTACTCCTTGCTTGCTCCTTGGCTCGGGCAAGCTCCGCCCGAAGGGTCTCCATGATGGCCGCTCCATCTGCAGTCACAACATATTAAAGATTCTCGCATCATGCTGCTCTTATTATGTGACGATCACCAGAAAGGCCACTCACCCTGTGCCTCATCAAGCCGCTCATTGACAAGCACGATGTTGGCATCTGCCGCATCCAGCTGCCGCTTTAGTTCGGCATACCCATCAGTCCGGCTAGCCACCGGAGCCTCCACCACCTGCACATAAAGGCAGTCTGGTTATTGCCTGGGACTATGATCCTCTGTTTTCCGCCGTTCTCGACGACAACCAGAGTCTCAGGGGCTACTATCTACACAGGGCACATCTAAAAATGTGTGGTACTTTCAAAAAAATACATCATTTCACGTACCTCAAAACCCATCAGTAGACTCATAAAGGCTTCATGCAGCCCGCTTTCAGCGGACGAAATCCTTTCAATCACCATACCCATCAAGTGCGGTGCTCTTCTGAGATAACCGCCTTCTCCAGCAGATCCCTCCATACATCCGACCGCGCACCAGACGGTGCTGGACTCTTTTGATTGCTCTCTTCGAGAGCTGGATACTGAGGACTTCGGGTGGACATAGGATTACCTTCTGGCCTTGCCGGATCAGGAGAAGCCCTCCGCGACGACACCTCAGGGTCGCCCGCTTCGTAAGGCAGTATGGCAGGGGGAGGCGTTTCGCTCTCCATCATCTCCGGAAGAAGATCCCCCGAAGACAAGCTTACTGAGAAGGGCTAAGATCCAAACTGCAAGATAAATACTTCGGTTATTTTCCTCAAAAATAAGGTAAGATATCTTCACTATTAAATACCTTTTGATTACTTACAACTCGTTAGAGGGCTGATCCCCATGCGGACATTGTGCGGCAAGAACACCCTTCGAGGCAGGACCCTTTGGCGGAGATTTCTTGTCCCATTTGGAAACCTTGATTTCCGAATCTTCGCATGTAGTCCTCTTCCTTCCTCGGGGAGAGAGAATGTCAGATTCTTCCCCTCGGTTATCCTCCCTCCCGGAGGCGCTCATTCTCTCGGTTGGAATAGGTGGTGACGGAGGCCCGCTTTTGCCCTCTTTATTCCCACCTTTGTCTTCCTTTGAGGGCACCGGACAAGGTGCTGGCTCGAGCATCTTTTCCAGCACCAGATTGTCCAAGCCTTCAGGAAGGGGGGACGAACACCGGATCATCTTCGCCTTTGTTATCCAGTCCTGGTCAAAGAGCGAGTCTTCAGAATGATGTCATGATAAATAAAAGGACGGTGTGTTCGGCCATGGGATTACTTACTTGGGCAGCGGTGCGGTTGCTGCTCAGGCCCACGTCCTCGGTAGTGTCCGGACACTCTATTTGGGGTTCGAAGAACCATTTGTACATCTCCTCGTGCGTCACGCCGAGGAAATTCTGAATAGTGCGCGGTCCTTCTGGGTTGAATTCCCACATGCGGAGGGGCCGGAGTTTGCAAGGCTGGACTCCACGAACCATCATCACTTGCATTACCATAACCAGACTGAAATCTCCCTCGAAGAGATCTCGGGTACGACTCTGCAGTATGGGCACGTCCTTGGCTGGACCCCGGCTCAGCCCCCTGCTGATCCATGACATCAGTTGTGGTGGAGGGCCCGAGCGAAAGGCGGGGGCAGCTACCCACTTGGCACTTCTGGGAGCTGTGACGTAGAACCACTCCCGTTGCCACAATCCGGACACCTCTGGAAAGGAACCCTTTGGTCATGGAGCATCAGAAATTTTGCCTATTAGAGCACCTCCACACGCTGCGTACTGCCCCTCGACCATCTTCGGCTTCACATCGAAGGTCTTGAGCGACAGGCCGAAGTGAGGGGTAATGCGGAGGAAGGCCTCACACACGACAATAAATGACGAGATGTGAAGAAGGGAATCCGGGGCCAGATCGTGAAAATCCAGCCCGTAATAGAACATAAGACCCATGACAAAGGGATCCAGAGCGAGGCCTAGTCCTCGGAGGAAGTGGGATACGAACACAACGCTCTCGTTGGGTTCGGGAGTAGGGACGACCTGCCCTCGGGTGGGCAGCCTATGCGAAATTTTGGCGGTCAGATATCTGGCCTCCCTCAACTTCTTGATGTCCTCCTCCATGACGGAGGAAGACATCCACCGGCCTTGAAGGCTGGATCCAAACATGATTGAAGGTCCGAAGCACCTGACCTTGGCTTTGGGTGTTAGAACTCGAGGCCGGCGAGGGATTCGATTGAGCACGGGAGGGAAAAAAGTAACAACCTTGTCCCTTTATAAAGAGGGTGAATATCAAGCGCCCTCCTCGTGGCCGTTTGGGACTTGCCAAAAATCTAGGAGTCCTAGGCATGGTTGGGTTACCCACGTCCACATTGATGAAAATCCCGTAATAAGGGGAACACGGTCTCTGCTTTGACAAGACGTGTCAAGAAACCGCCTCACGTTATGTGCGGAGTTGGTTAAAGAAAAACGGTTCAAATAATTACCGGGCCGTGGCATGATGTCATGCTGCCAAAACGTGTCAGCAGATTAGATTTGTGGTAATATTATTCTCTCTACGGTGGTATTTGGAACTTATTTGCAGGGTCGGACACTATCCTTGTATTCAAATTCTTCCGTGGTGTATTTGGAGGAGGAACCCGCCTTGCAATGCCGAAGACAACACTGCGCGCCGGACTCATCGTCATTGAAGCCTGGTTCAGGGGCTCCTGAGGGAGTCCTGGATTAGGGGGTCTCCGGACAGCCGGACTATATCCTTTGGCCGGACTGTTGGACTATGAAGATACGAGATTGAAGACTTCGTCCCGTGTCCGGATGGGACTCTACTTGGCGTGGAAGGCAAGCTAGGAAATACAGATATGTATATCCCCTCCTTTGTAACCGACCTTGTGTAACCCTAGCCCCTTCCGGTGTCTATATAAACTGGAGGGTTTTAGTCCGTAGGAAAACATACAATCATACCATAGGCTAGCTTCTAGGGTTTAGCCTCTCCGATCTCGTGGTAGATCAACTCTTGTACTACTCATATTATCAAGAATAAATCAAGCAGGACGTTGGGTTTTACCTCCATCAAGAGGGCCCGAACCTGGGTAAAACATCGTGTCCCCTGCCTCCTGTTACCATCCGCCTTAGACGCACAGTTCGGGACCCCCTACCCGAGATCCGCCGGTTTTGACACCGACATTGGTGCTTTCATTGAGAGTTCCTCTATGTCGTCGTCATTAGGCTGGATGGCTCCTTCGATCATCGATAGCGATGCAGTCCAGGGTGATACTTTTCTCCCCGGACAGATCCTTGTATTCGGCGGCTTCGTACTGTGGGCCAACTCGCTTGGCTATCTGGAGCAGATCGAGAGTTACGCCCCTGGCCACCAGGTCAGGTTTGCAAGCTTAAACTACATGGCCGACATTTGCGGAGACTCGATCCTCGATGGATTCAGGCCCTTGCCAAGAGCGCCACACGGTCACGATGAGCATGATTTAGCTCTACCATCGGACAGTGTTCAGGCAACCGCTCCGACCCTCAATTCGGAGCTAGTTGCGCCATCCATGGACGGGTGGATAGACCCCGCCACGGAGGCCGCAGTCTCATCGGCGATCAAGCCGAGTATCAACCTTACCCTTCACGGGAGCCGTGACGCTGAACTACCGGATTCTTCCCCGGCCACGGACTCCGAACCGCCTGCGCCCGTGCCTATCGAATCCGACTGGGTGCCGATCATGGAGTTTACCTCCGCGGATATTTTTTAGCACTCGCCCTTCGGCGACATACTGAACTCATTAAGGTCTCTCTCCTTGTCAGGAGAGTCCGGGCATAACTATGTTCGGCAGGATTGGGATGCGGATGACGAAGAAATTCGCTGCCCACCCACCACCCACTTAGTAGCCACTGTCGATGATTTGACCGACATGCTCGACTTTGACTCCGAAGACATCGACGGTATGGACGACGATGCAGGAGACGAATAGGAACCACTGCCCATAGGGCACTGGACGCTCACTTCATCATATGATGTATACATGGTGGACACACCCAAAGAAAACGACGACGAGGAACGGAAGGATGCAGCGGAGGGTTGTTCCCTCAAGAAGCAGTCAAAGCGGCGGCGTAAGCGCCGCTCCAAATCCCGCCTCGGCAGAAACAGCGGTCATATAGACCCAGCGATAGAGCAGGGTGAACCATCGCCTGACCAGGGAAACACGGAGAATCAAACCGAACAACCCGACCCCGTCGAAGATAACAATCCGGACGACATCACACCGAACAGGCACCCGGAGCAACAGAATGCCCATCAAAGGCTGGTTGCCACTGCAAGGAGTCTGAAAAAGCAGAAGCAAAGGCTCAGGGCTGCACAAGACACACTCATAATCAGATGGAGTGAAGTACTCAACACTACAGCGAAGTACGTCAGTAATCGCCACACCAAGAGCTACCCGAAGCGAAAGCTGCTACCTGAATTCGACGAGGAGGCCTTAGATCCCCCGCAATCAAAAAACAAAATGGCCATCCAGTTGGATAGATGACCTCGTGGCCAACATAGAACGGCAAACAACGCCGCACATAAGCCGGTACGCGATCCACGTGAGGACTCGCATCAAAAGTACGACGCAACCAGTTCCATCTACGGGCCACGCAAGCGCGCTCCAGCACGCAATGCAACACAACAAACATCCCAATACCACGGTACACTCAAATACAGGGGTGCCGCACACCCCCTATGTTTCACCGATGAGGTGCTAGACCATGAATTTCCAAAGGGATTAAAACCAATAAACATAGAGGCGTACGATGGAACGACAGACCCTAGGGTCTAGATTGAGGACTACATCCTCCATATCCATATGGCTCGAGGAGATGATCTCCACACCATCAAGTACTTACCCCTCAAGCTCAAAGGGCTAGCTCGGCACTGGCTTAAAAGCCTCCCCGAAAACTCCATTGGAAGCTGGGAAGAGGTCGAAGACGCCTTTCGGGCAAATTTTCAAGGGACCTATGTCCGACCACCGGATGCAGACGATTTAAGTCATATAACTCAACAGCCCGGAGAGTCAGCCCGAAAGCTTTGGAACAGGTTCCTCACTAAAAAGAACCAAATAGTCGACTGTCCGGACGACGAAGCCTTAGCAGCTTTCAAGCACAGCGTTCGAGACGAATGGCTTGCCAGACACCTCGGCCAAGAAAAGCCGAGAACAATGGTAGCATTAACAAGCCTCATGACCCGCTTTTGGGCGGGCGAGGACAGCTGGTTAGCCCGATGCAGCACCAGCGACCCAAGTACATCCGAAGTTAAGGACGGAAACGGGAAATCACGACGCAACAAAAACAAGCGCCGGAATAAAGAAGACAGCCCGAAGAGCATAGTGGTAAATGCCGGATTCAAAAGCTCTCGGCCAGGTCAGCAAAAGCTGCCCCCCAAAGGCAACAGAGATGAACTGTCCAGCCTAAACAAGATTCTGGATCAAATATGTCAGATCCATAGCACCCCCAATAAACCTGCAAATCATACCCATAGAGAATGTTGGGTCTTCAAGCAGTCCGGCAAGCTCAACGCTGAACACAAGGGGCAGGATACCCCAAGCGAAGACGAGGATGAGCCTCGCAAGCAAAGCACTTGGGAACAGAAGAAGTTCCCACCAAAAGTCAAAACAGTAAACGTATTACACGTGACAAAGGGGAGAAACAAAGCAGCACTCCTAGAGACACATGCCCCACGGCCTATCACCGCGGAGTCCTGCCACAGGTCGTCCCAACCGGTCACCTTCAACCATCGCGATTACTCGGCAAGTATCCGGCACGCAGGATGGGCTGTCTTGGTATTAGACCCAATAATTGACGGATACCACTTCAGACGAGTCCTGATGGACGGTGGTAGCAGTGTAAACCTGATATATTAGGACACAGTCCGCAAAATGGGGATAGACCCAACAAAACTTAGCCGCAACAATACTACCTTTAAAGGAGTAACGCCAGGCCCAGAGGCCCATTGCATGGGCTCCCTGCTACTAGAGGTTATATTCGGCTTCCCCGATAACTTCTGTAGCGAAAATTTAACATTCCACATCACTCCGTTCCAAAGTGGCTATCAAGCACTACTCGGACGCGAAGCTTTCGCTCGCTTTAACGCAATAGCGCATTACGCTTCCCTAATGCTTAAGATGCCCGGTC
Source organism: Triticum urartu (assembly GCF_003073215.2). Classification (NCBI taxonomy): domain Eukaryota; kingdom Viridiplantae; phylum Streptophyta; class Magnoliopsida; order Poales; family Poaceae; genus Triticum; species Triticum urartu. The sequence continues at coordinate 331,584,596 of NC_053022.1, forward strand.
CATGTGGCATCATTACAGTAAATGGAAATATTGAGCGCTCCTAGCACGCGGAAGACCGTGCGGCTGCCTTGGCAGCCGCACACCAAACGGCCTCACCAACTAAAGCATCTGACAGGTCAGTAAGACCACGGACACGGTTGGACGAGTCCGGTACTGCTATATGTAATTGATACATGTTTGATGGCTATACCCCTATTACAATACAAGGGGCTCAACGCGCGCGCACAAGTGACAATCAGGCTCAACTTTACCCATATTGTTTATTTAGTATAACTTACCTTTTACACGGGAACTTTACAATTAAGTTCCTCTCTTTTTCAGATGACCATCATGCTACACCTGTCCAGAATACGGCACAACGGGGACACAGGCGCAGACGTGCAGCAGGGACCTGTTCCAAGGATTCTTTTTATATTAAGACCCTGCGTTAACCTTTTTTTTATTGTCTCTTGTTCATACACATCCCTCGGATTCTCAGTACAATTGAGAAGGATGCTGACGTATTGGCATGTGGCCATGTCAGAATATTGCACGTATTTGGACACCAGGGGCTTATTACAAAGGGCACTGTTTAGGCCCGGTTCACACCATAAAGACCGAATACCTTAGGGAGTGTTCGGCGTCGCGAGTTTGGCCTTATATGCATTAGCTCCGAATCATGTCTTTGGTCAAATGTTGGGTTTGCCCGGCTCCTGTGTTTTGCTACCTTACGTTCCGCTCTATCGGCTAGGGCGGCACTAGGAGAACTATTGCGATTGTGCCCTGGTTCATCCGGACGAGCACCTCAGTAGAGAAAGCCGAAAACTGACTGTCATGATATAGCGTGAGACTGGCCAACCACTCGATGACCTATCGGAATCTTCGGGATTCCTCCGCCTTAACGAAGGGCCATTTCCCGGCCAGGCATGTATGCACCCCGAATTCGGATGAGTGCGGAGCCACCAGGGGCTATATAGTAGCCCCACTGTCAAACTCCTCTGGCTAAGTGAAAGTGTTAAAGCATTATAGTCCGGTTGCCTAGTTCGCTGCGCTATCATCTCCTTAATGGACCAAGACGTTGGGTCAAGTGTGAACATGCGTCTTTTGCGAACACCCCCGCATTATATGCGTGGGGGCTGAAGCCGATGACTGTAATCTTTCAGGTTATGTACATATATACATAAACGGCCGCAGAGGAGGCATCATAATACTTTCGGGCAAAAGTATAAATACAACCTTGATAAACTTAATAAAACATTGTTTTTACAATGGTAATACATGTCACTCAAACATAATATTCTTCGAGCACTGGGCCTCTATCGAACGAGCGCCTTCAAGAACTTCTTTAAAATAGTGCTCGGCAGCTTGTAACATCCCAAATTTTCAATTTGGAATGTTATACATAGTCATCCATGCATATCATATTTCATTTGCTTTTCGTCTCGCGATCCTCGAAAATCCTAAGCAACTCAAGGACCCTCGGAGAGAGTTGGGGATTTCCCTGTTTTCATATTTGATTTTTATCAAATATTGAAACGAGGATTTTTGATTTTAATTATTTTTCTCTCCGGAAAATATTTCACATTAAAATAAATAAGAGGAGATAATATGACTTCTCCAAAATAATTGAAATATTTGAGGAAAAATATTAAAATCATTTATTTGATTTTATTTGATTTTATTCGGATTTTATTTGCATTAGAAAAATTGCACGTTTTCAAAATTGCATTCTAGGGCCAAGAAAATGTTCATCCCGTTCTAAATATTTTATTTAGACGGTGAAAATTTGTTTTGGCATTTTTTAGATTCTTTTTATTTTTCTAGGATTTTATTTCGGTCGGCGAAAATTTGTTTAAAAAAAAAGTTCCCATGCCCGACTGGGCCTAAGGCCCAGCCGAGCCAGGCCGGCCCGCCCGCGCCACCGCCTCCCTCGCCCGCGCCGCCGTGCCCGGCACGGACGCCGAGGAGAGTCCGGCTCGGACTCCTCCCCGGGCGCCCCCTCGCCCAAGCAAGCCGCCGCCCCCCCTTTAAAGCCCGCCGCACCCCCCCCCACACCACCCCGCCCCCGAGCCGCCCGCCGCGCCGCCGCCGGCCGCCCGCGCCGCCGCCGCCGCCACCGCCGCCGCCGCCGCCGCACCGCTCCGCCCGCCACTGCCTCGCAGCCCCGCCGGAGGTAGCCGCCGGATCCGCCGCCGGTTTTTCTTTCTAAAACCATTCGGTTTTTTTAGAAAACCCTAGATTCGTTTTTTTTCGGATCGCCGGTTTTTCTCGGTTCTTCTAGTCAGCGGACGTTCGTCCGTACGTTCGTTTTAACGAAAGCGTTTTCGCCCGTTAGTTACAGCTAACGAACGCTCGTTCGTTAGTCTGTTCGTCAGATTTCTTTTATCGGATTTATTCCGCGAGTTTTTCTCGATCGCGATTTCTGATCCGATCTTAGTTTCTGTTTATCTTTTCGCTCGTTAGTCGGAATCAGGCGATTCAAGCGCCTAGATCTTCGTCTCGAAACCCTCTTTCCGTTTAACCAACTCAAATAAGTTTTTGTACTGTAAAATTTGACCTAGGTTCAGATTTAAACGAGTTCTTTCTTTCGCCTCCATTTGATTTGATTCTTTTTGCGAACCGGAGTTCTTAAGTTGAACTTCTGGTCAACCTTTTTATTTGAGTTTTGCTTGTGTCTCTTGCTTGTTGCTTATGTATGCTATTGTTTGTTTGCGATAGAACACCCGGAGTGCGAAGCGTGCTACTACGAGTCCCTAGGTTTCGCAGACCGTCAGCAAGGCAAGTAACACTTTGATCATATCCCTTTTATCACCCAGTTTTTATGCATTAGTTCCAATCCTCAAACATTGCATGATTAGGATGTCATTAACATGTGGGTTGGGAAGTAGTTGATGAGGTAGAACCTAATTACCCTGTTACATTCAAACCCTGGGAGTTACTTCTATGCTGCTTATATTACTATGCTATGCTATGCTCGTAGACGTGGTTTGGGTTTGAGTGAAATCCATGAAAGCTGTGAGATTGTTAATTAAGGGTTTAACTTAAGGTGGCAACTGAACTTAACATCTGGGTGGATTGAGGCACCTTGGGAACCCAGTGTTGCCTGTATTTTTTTGGAAATCCCGGAGTACCCGTGTGATCTTCCTATGGACCGCCACCCAGGCTCAAAGGGAACTGAGGTGATTCATGCTAGAAACTTCTGTGTGCAGCCACAAGCTATTATGGGCTCTAGCATAGTTGAGTAAGTTACGTGAAGCTCTTGAAGAGGCAGATCAGCAGGTAGTGGGATGTAGGTTTGGTATGGTCTGTCCGGAGTAGAGAGTTAATGTTTCTGAAAGACTATGTCTTGGTCATCCATTTCTCAAACACCGTGTAGTGCGAGAAATCCAACGGAGGCGCTCGAGTCTTGTGGGGAAAAGTGCGCAAACCTCTGCAGAGTGTATAATCTAATCATGGTTAGCCGTGTCCCCAGTTATGGACAATTCTTGAGTATCTAGTATTTGGATTATCACATGTATCTCACCATTCTTAATTAATACTGTTGGGATGTTAATCACTTTAACTGGGATTGAGTTGGAGGAACCTTCTCAATGATGTTTCAACTACCATGATAGTTAAAATTAAAATCTATTCCTTTGTTGTAGGGAAAAATTGGCTTTTGGCAAAAACTATAACCATAGAGCTTTCCACCAGCCAAATATGCATGTAGTGATAGCATTATTCTATTCTTGCTCTACTGTGTTACATTGCCAGCATATTCCATGTGCTGACCCGTTTTCGGGCTGCAACGTATGATGTTGCAGATTTTTCAGACGAGGAGTAAGATTCTTTAGGTCGTTGCCGTGCAGCTCAGCTATGCCGTTGGAGTTGATGGACTCACTTCATCTTCCAAGCCTTCCGCTGTTATCGTATTAGATGGCCTTAAGCCACGAATTGTAATAAGTTATCTCTTGAGACATTCGATGTAAAGGGTGTGTGATTGCCACTCTGTTATAAATCCTTCGAGTACTGTGTGTGTCAGCATTACCGATCCAGGGATGACACTGAAGCACAAAGACTTGACCATCTGAGGTCGGGTCGCTACAAGATGGTATCAGAGCACACGCTGAGTGTAGGACACGACCACTAAGATAAACCCTAGGTCACACTTCTCTTCTCATTTCTGACTTCTCTCCATTTTCTACTCTTTAGGATGGCGGAGATGAAGAACAAGTTTGCGCAACCAGATGAAGACACACCTTTTGGATGCCACTTGAAGGAAGTCACTAGGTATTTGAACATTGGAATACCAAGCTTCACCGGAATGTACAACACCACTTTACCTGAAGAGGAGCGCGGGATGATTCGAGTACAAGTTCCAGGAAGGACGTTCACGCCAACTTCTAAACCCATAGAGTTTTCTTTTGAAGCACTCACCTGGAGTCTAGGCAAGAGCATGGCAGCCCACATTACCATGGGACGCATTGGCGAAGTCTACAACGGGGAACTCAAGGACACTATCTACCCAATATGTGGGCGTCGAGATGAGCAATGGGAAGTAATCAGCACCAAGAAGGATAAATCCATTGTCGCTTTCATCCAGGAGTTAAACCAGCACATTCGACGTCAGGAGAACCAGATGTGCGCGAACATGATGGACTTGAAGAAGGAAAAGACTAGAATCATTGAACTGGAGGAAGAACTCAAGTTTACACACGATGGATATGAGGAGGAAATCAAGACACTACTGGAGAAGAATGATGACTTAGTCAAGAAGATCGGAGTATTCATGGGAGGACCAGCACCAGTGGAAGAAGATGAAGAAGAAGAACCCAAGGAGATACGCCCCGAGGATTACATCATCATCGACGACACCGATTCCGATCCTAGTGATGATGACTTTGAAGACGAAGCTGGAGCAGACATCATGGAGTCTTCCATCGATCAAAATTTCTAGATGACCACCAAATATTAGTAGCATTCCCCCATGTAATTAGTGTTAGATGAGCACTTTGCGATGGTCCTAGACCGTTTGTATGCCCTTGCTTGATTGATTGAGTGAAATGTTTGTGTTTGTCTCATGTGCATATGGGTAGTGTTTTCTCATTAGACCCCTTTTCTATTCTGATCTCTTCCATCTAAACCCATCAGATGCCTCCGAGACATGACCCCGGTTTCGTTTTCCCACCGGAGCTCACCCAGTTGATCCAACAGCAGAATACTTTGATGCAATTACTAGTTAAGAACCAGGGCAACAACAACAACAACAATAACAACAACCCGCCGCCAGTGGACAACCTAGCCCGTTTTCTAAGGTTACAGCCGCCGGTGTTTTCCAGTAGCACCGAGCCTATAGTTGTAGATGATTGGCTACGCCGTATTGGAAGGGAGTTGACCACCGCAGGTTGCATGGATGTTGAGAGAGTGCGCTTTGCCGCACATCAATTGGATGGACCTGCAACCTCATGGTGGGAGAATTACACAACCACTTTCCCCATAGCCACGGTCACATGGGAGCAGTTTCAGCAAGCTTTTCGCACGGCCCATGTCTCAACTGGAGCTATGAGTATGAAGAAGCGGGAGTTTCGCAACCTACGTCAAGGGAACCGTACTGTGGCACAGTACGTGGATGAGTTTAGCAAGTTATCTCGCTATACCCCTGATGATGTGGCCACAGATGCCGCAAAGCAGGAGAAGTTTATGGAAGGGCTGAATGATGAGATGAGCATACAGTTGATGGTAGCAACCTTCAACAACTACCAGGAGTTGGTAGATAAGGCTCTTATGATCAAAGGGAAACAGCAGCACATTGAGAGCCGCAAGAGAAAGTATGGACAAGGGAAGTATAACTCAGGAGCTCAGCAGAGGCCTCGCCTAACCCCGAATTCAGGAGGACTTCTCCATAACCATGGAGGTCACAACCACACTGGAGGAGGATCTCATAATCACAATGGCGCTTAGAATGGGAATGGGAATGGAGCCAACAATAATCAGAACCGCCCCAATCCAGCCATACCCACCAAAAGGGATCTAAGTCACGTTAGTTGCTTCAAGTGTGGGAAGACTGGACACTACGCCACGGAGTGCCCTGAAGGAAAGAATGGAAACAGAAATGGGAGCGCTGGGAAGAAGCCTAATCCATTCAACAAAGGACAAGTGAACCATGTTAACGTAGAGGAGGTTGAAGAGCAGCCGGACGCGGTAATAGGTAAGTTTTTGGTTAAGTCATTTACCACTCTTGTTCTTTTCGATACTGGTGCATCGCATTCATATATATCAAGGGGATTTGTCGATAAGTTTAAACTACCAACCCAAACCCTTAGGACCCCTCTCTTAGTGAGCTCGCCCGAAGCAGAATACATGGCTAGCCGATGGTGCGACCAGGTACCCTTAACCATTGGCACACATGTTTTTCCGTCTGACCTAATTATCCTGGAGTCACAAGGATTGGATGTGATATTAGGTATGGACTGGATGTCAAAGTTTGGAGGGAATATTGACTGTGCTAGTAAGTCGATTTATCTTACCACCCCGGAGGGAAAAAGGATTAAGTATGTGTCTAGGCATGTGCCTAGGAGGAGCCAAGTGAATACCCTCACGGGAGTTGTTCAGGAGGAAGTGCCTGTAGCAAAGGATTATCTGGATGTCTTTCCAGAGGAGTTACCAGGCATGCCACCGGATAGAGACATTGAGTTTTTGATAGAGCTGTTGCTAGGAATAGGACCAATATCCAAGAGACCCTATCGGATGCCCACAAATGATCTGGAGGAAATTAAGAAACAGATCAAGGAGTTATTGGAGAAAGGATACATTCGAAGAAGTTCATCACCTTGGGGAGCCCCAGTGCTTTTGGTTGAGAAGAAGGATAAATCCCTAAGGATGGTTGTTGATTATCGAGCCTTGAATGAAGTGACAATCAAGAACAAGTACCCACTGCCGATGATCAACGATTTGTTTGATCAGTTGCAAGGAGCTAAGGTGTTTTCGAAGATCGATCTGCGATCAGGATACCATCAATTGAAGATACGGGAGAAGGATATACCAAAGACAGCATTCACGACGCGGTATGGATTATACGAGTACATGGTCATGTCATTTGGACCGACTAATGCCCCTGCTTATTTCGTGAGCATGATGAACAAGGTGTTCATGGAATATTTGGACAAGTTTGTGGTGGTGTTTATTGATGATATTATGGTATACTCAAAGAACGAGGAGGAGCACAAGGAGCATTTGCGCTTAGTTCTCGAGAAACTCAGGGAACACCAGCTGTATGCTAAGTTTAGCAAATGCGAGTTTTGGTTGAAGGAAGTCGGATTCCTTGGACATGTTATATCAGGAGAAGGTATAGCAGTAGACCCTAGCAAAATTCAGTCAGTCACTAAATGGTTGGCACCCACCTCAGTTAGCAAGATCCACAGTTTCCTTGGACTCGCGGGTTACTATCGGAGATTCATTGAGATTTTTTCCAAGATTGCGAAGCCAATGACTGAACTGTTAAAGATGGATACTAAGTTTAAATGGATAGAAGATTGCGAGGCAAGTTTCCAGGAGTTGAAGAAATGGTTGACTACAGCACCAGTGCTAACACTGCCAGATATACATAAGGAATTCCAAGTGTATTGCGACGCCTCTCGCTTAGGGCTTGGATGTGTACTTATGCAGGATGGAAGAGTTGTTTCGTATGCCCCACGACAACTAAAACCTCATGAGTTGAACTATGCCACACATTATTTGGAATTAGCAACCACAGTGCATGCATTGAGGACCTGAAGACATTACCTTATTGGAAACTGATGTGATGTATACACGGACCATAAGAGTTTGAAGTACATTTTCACCTAGAAGGAACTGAACCTTAGACAAAGGAGATGGTTGGAGCTTATAAAGGATTATGACATGAAGCTACACTATCATCCAGGAAAGGCCAATGTTGTAGAAGATGCCTTGAGCAGGAAGAGTTATGCTAATATCCTTGAAAGTAAGGGATTGCCGAAGGAGTTAGCAGAGAATATCATGGAACTTCGATTGGAGATTGTTCCTAGAGGATCCGTTGCAACAATGGAGGTCCAGTCGACATTGCTGGACAAGATTCGGGAAGCTCAGAAGGAGGACAAGGAGATTGCCGAGATAAAGGAGAAGATGAGCAAAGGAAAGGCCAAAGGTTTTCGTGAAGATGAGCACGATACCCTATGGTTTGAGGACCGAGTCTATGTGCCCAATAATAAGGAAATCAAGAAGTTAATATTTCAAGAGGCTCATGACTGACCATACTCGATACACCCCGAAAACACCAAGATGTATCTAGATTTGAAGGAACGTTTCTGGTGGACCGGTATGAAGAAGGATATTGCCGAGTATGTAGCCGTATGTGATGTATGTTAGAGAGTGAAGGCAGAACATCAGAAGCCAGCAGGACTGTTACAACCTATGCCGATACCCGAATGGAAGTGGGATAAACTTGGCATGGACTTTATCACCGGATTACCCAGGACTAAAGCAGGATATGATTCCATATGGGTAGTAGTTGATCGCTTGACCAAAGTGGCTCACTTCATCCCAGTGAAGACCACTTATACCAGTGCAAAGTTGGCTAAAATTTATATGTCCAGGATCGTATGTCTGCATGGAGTTCTGAGGACCATCATATCAGATAGAGGAACACAGTTTACTTCAAAGTTCTGGCCTCAGTTACATCAGACTTTGGGAACAAGGTTAGAGTTCAGTACAACTTTTCACCCATAGACAGATGGACAAACCGAGAGAGTGAACCAAATTTTGGAGGATATGTTGAGAGCCTGTGCGCTAGACTATGGATCTAGTTGGGATGACAATTTGCCTTACGCAGAGTTCTCGTACAACAATAGCTACCAAGCCAGTTTGAAGATGGCACCGTTTGAAGCCCTGTATGGACGCATGTGCAGAACACCTTTGATGTGGGACGAGGTAGGAGACCGACAGTTGTTTGGACCAGACTTGATCAAGGAGTCTGAAGAGAAGGTCAAATTGATTCGTGATAGATTGAAGATTGCTCAGTCCAGACATAAGAGTTAAGTGGACTCAAAGCACAAAGAGGTAACCTACGAAATTGGAGACAGAGTATATCTGCGAGTATCTCCCTTGCGAGGAGTGAAACGTTTTGGAGTTAAGGGAAAATTAGCTCCGAGATTTGTAGGACCGTATCGTGTTTTGGAACGGATTAGAGAAGTTGCCTACAAGTTGGAATTACACGAAGGATTGTCAGGAGTTCATGATGTGTTTCACATTTCACAGCTGAAGAAGTGTCATGCTGAGATGGCCGATATACCGTTAAGAGATACAGTACCCTTGGAGGCAATCCAGTTGGACAGTGATTTGACCTACGAGGAAAAGCCAGTAAAGATTCTTGAGTTTTCTAGCAGAGTCACCCGCAGTAAGGTTATCAAGTTTTGCAAGGTTCAGTGGAGCCACCAGACCGAGGATGAAGCCACCTGGGAATGAGAGGATGATCTTCGCAAAGACCACCCACACCTATTTTCTAGCCAACCCGAATCTCGAGGGTGAGATTCATCTTAAGGGGGGTAGGTTTGTAACATCCCAAATTTTCAATTTG
>NC_053022.1:331595145-331606280 GCF_003073215.2 Triticum urartu
GTCGATGTCCCAGCCGTGGTCGACCTGATCATGGAGGTTATGGCCATTACTCCCGACTGGACAGTGCCCTACATTGCGTACATCCTCAGGAAAGAACTCCCAGAGGATGAGGAAGAGGCTCGACAGATCGTCCGTCGATCCAAGGCCTTTACTGTGATAAGAGGACAACTGTTCAGGGAAAGCGTGACTGGAGTCGGTCAGTAATGCATAACACCAGAAGAAGGTCGAATGATCCTCAATGACATCCACTCGGGGACCTGTGGTCACCATGCGTCCTCTCGGGCCATCGTGGCTAAAGCATACCGAGCTGGATTCTATTGGCCACGAGCAAATGAAATGGCGAAAGATATAGTCGACAAATGTGAAGGCTGCCAGTTTTACTCCGACTTGTCTCACAAGCCTGCGTCAGCCTTGAAGACCATCCCCCTCATCTGGCCCTTTGCTGTTTGGGGACTGGATATGGTTGGACCACTGAGAACTGGCAGGAGCGGCTTCACTCATGTGCTCATTGCAGTCGACAAGTTTACCAAATGGATCGAAGTTAAACCTATCAAGAACCTTGAGGCCAACACCGTTGTCAGTTTTATCAAAGAATTGACATTCAGATATGGAGTTCCACACAACATCATCACGGATAATGGGTTGAACTTCGATTCTGATGAGTTTAGAGCTTTCTGCACTTCTCAAGGCACACTAGTCGACTATGCTTCAGTCGCTCACCCGCAGTCGAACGGACAAGCAGAAAGAGCCAATGGCCTAATTCTCAAAGGACTGAAACCCCGACTGATGCGTGATCTCAAACACGCAGCAGGCGCTTGGGTTGATGAACTTCTGTTAGTTCTGTGGGGTTTAAGGACAACTCCTAATCGGTCGACCGGACGAACTCCGTTCTTCTTAGTCTATGGAGCCGAAGCTGCTCTGCCAAGCGACCTGCTCCACAACGCACCCCGAGTCGAGCTCTTCTTCGAAGAGGAAGCAGAGCAGGCCCGACAGGATTCGGTCGATCTCTTAGAGGAGGAAAGAGAGATGGCCTTGATCCGGTCGACCATTTATCAGCAAGACTTGTGTCGATTCCACGCCAGAAATGTGAGGGGTCGAGCCTTTCAAGAAGGAGACCTAGTTCTTCGAGTGGATCAACAGAAACGACACAAGCTCGCCCCGACTTGGGAAGGCCCCTTCATCATCACCAAAGTTCTCCATAACGGAGCATACCATCTTTACAGTGTTGAGCATTAGAAAGACGAGCCACGGGCTTGGAACACGGAGCTGCTCCGCCCCTTTTATACTTAAGCACTCGTTCGAATAAAATGTAATAAGAAACACCTTTGTAATTTGTTTATCAAAGACAAGAGCTTACAGTCCTCTCATACGATTGTTGTTGTTCTTATTTACTTCTGAAATCCCCCAGTGGGTGGGCTTAGTCGCGAATCCGTTTCGCCTAAGTTCGAAAGAAAATCCTACCAAGTGGAGAGCAATCCTCCCACTCGGGGGCTTAGCTGCACTCTAGTACTCGCCTAAGTTCTCTCACTCGGAGACTTAGCTGTAGTCTGGTACTCGCCTAAGTTTGAAACATCCTACCGAGTGGAGAGCAATCCTCCCACTCGGGGACTTAGCTGCAGTCCAACACTCGCCTAAGTTCTCTCACTCGGAGACTTAGCTGCAGTCCAGGTACTCGCCTAAGTTTGAAAAATCCTACCGAGTGGAGAGCAATCCTCCCACTCGGGGGCTTAGCTGCAGTCCAGTACTCGCCTAAGTTTGAAAAAATCCTACCGAGTGGAGAGCAATCCTCCCACTCGGGGGCTTAGCTGCAGTCCAGTACTCGCCTAAGTTCTCTCACTCGAAGACTTAGCTGCAGTCCGGTACTCGCCTAAGTTTGAAAAATCCTACCGAGTGGAGAGCAATCCTCCCACTTGGGGGCTTAGCTGCAGTCCAGCACTCGCCTAAGTTCTCTCCCTCGGAGACTTATCTGCAGTCCGGTACTCGCCTAAGTTTGAAAAATCCTACCGAGTGGAGAGCAATCCTCCCACTCGGGGGGCTTAGCTGCAGTCCAGTACTCGCCTAAGTTCTCTCACTCGGAGACTTAGCTGCAGTCCGGTACTCGCCTAAGTTTGAAAAAATCCTACCGAGTGGAGAGCAATCCTCCCACTCGGAGACTTAGCTGCAGTCTAGTACTCGCCTAAGTTTGAAAATCCTACCGAGTGGAGAGCAATCCTCCCACTCGGGGGCTTAGCTGCAGTCCAGCACCCGCCTAAGTTCTCTCACTCGGAGGCTTAGCTGCAGTCCAGTACTCGCCTAAGTTTGAAAAAATCCTACCGAGTGGAGAGCAATCCTCCCACTCGGGGGCTTAGCTGCAGTCCAGTACTCGCCTAAGTTCTCTCACTCAGCTTAGCTGCAGTCCATACTCGCCTAAGTTTGAAAAATCCTACCGAGTGGAGAGCAATCCTCCCACTCGGGCTTAGCTGCAGTCCAGTACTCGCCTAAGTTTGAAAAATCCTACCGAGTGGAGAGCAATCCTCCCACTCGGGGGCTTAGCTGCAGTCTAGTACTGGCCTAAGTTCTCTCACTCGGAGACTTAGCTGTAGTCCGATACTCGCCTAAGTTTGAAAAAATCCTACCGAGTGGAGAGCAATCCTCCCACTCGAGGGGCTTAGCTGCAGTCCAGTACTCGCCTAAGTTCTCTCACTCGGAGGCTTAGCTGCAGTCCAATACTCGCCTAAGTTTGAAAAAATCCTACCGAGTGGAGAGCAATCCTCCCACTCTGGGGCTTAGATGCAGTCCAATACTCGCCTAAGTTCGAAACATATCCCTATCCGCAAGGACGACGAGGTGCAGGTCGACTGCAACCTTCTCTTTCGGAGCTACGGCACAAGTACAACGTATGCTCCATCCCTATCCGCAAGGACGACGAGGTGCAGGTCGACTGCAACCTTCTCTTTCGGAGCTACGGCACAAGTACAACGTGCGCTCCATCCCTATTCGCAAGGACGACGAGGTGCAGGTCGACTACAACCTTCTCCTTCGGAGCTATGACACAAGTACAACATGCGGTCCATCCATATCCGCAAGGACGACGAGGTGCAGGTCGACTGCAACCTTCTCCTTTGGAGCTGCGGCACAAGTACAACGTGCGCTCCATCCCTATCCGCAAGGATGACGAAGCGCAGGTCGACTAGAGCCACCACTTCAGAGCTGCATCTCCAACGCAAAGACTATTCCGAGCAGTGAACAAAGTCCATTCGAAGGCAAAATGCAAGCACATTCGGAGATAAACCAAATTCGGATAAATTCTAAAGTTCCAAGCAGCAAATCCAAAGTATTCGGGCATCAAGCCCGAAGGAGTTTAACGGTTACAGCAGTCACTTGGCTTTCCGAGGAAAATTTAAAGCAGATTCAAGTCTCATAAGTTTGTTCACTCGGCAGGAGGAGGGCTGGCAGGCTCGACGAATGCGTCCAGGTCGATCCCATCAGTGGTCCGAGTAGCGGTTGCGATGAAAGTCTCCACATGAAGGACTGGAAGTCATGCTTTTTGGTGTTAGCGACTTTGATCGCAGCCAGCTTGTCTTCACGAGCCTCCTTGCAATGGACTCGCACCAAGGACAGCGCCACGTCAGCACCACACCGGGCGGAGGACTTCTTCCATTCTTGCACTCGGTCAGGGATCTCGTTCAGTCGAGCCATCAGGGATTCCAGGTCATTTTGAAGCGTCGCCCTGGCCAAAGCGATGAGTCGATTCGGGAGACTACCTCCTTCAGGCGCACGAGGTAGCTTGTGGCGCTGGCGATACGGGACTCCAGTCGGAGCACGTTCATTGCAGTTTCGTCGCAAACTGGAGAAGCGATAGGGTCCAGACCCGTCTCGACCTTTCCAGTTTCCTCGTCGAAGTCTTGGCAGAATTCTGCAGCCAAAAATTAGTGATCGACCGAGCAAGATCCGATCGCAAACATCAACACAGTCGGTTTAAAAAAAATACCTTCCAGCGTGAGATAGAGCTTCTTGGCAAGAGTCCTCAGATAAGCTTCCGTGTCATTCCTCTTGCGGATCGCGGACTCCAGCTTTTCATTCAGGGCAACCTTGTCCTTCTTCAGACTAGTCACTTCACGGTTAGCTTCATTGAGGCAAGATTTCAGTTTGTTCACCTCCCCTTCCAGCGTTCCGACTGAAGCGAGCTTCTGGTCTGCGAGAGCAGTTTTATCTTGGGCTGCTTTTTGCGCAGCGATGAGGTCCGAGTCCTTCTTCTCCAGAGCAAACTTCATTTTTTCTGCAAAAGAAGCAATCGAATCAAACAAGAGATCAAAGAAATATATTGAAAGTCAGTCAACAGCCAGTTACCTTCCATACCAGCAGCTTCGTCTTGAGCTTTCTTCAGATTCTGCTGGGCCAATTCCAAGTCGAGGTTGAGTTGCCTCTGCTTCTCCTCAAGTTCAGCAAACTTGGAAATAAGAGTACAAGACTTCTGCAGAAGGCAAAAGATGAGTCAGTCGATAAGATCAAAGGTTGTTTACTTCCAAGTGAATAAAACCTAAAGAAGTTCGCTTAGACCCTAGCCGACTGCACATAGTCGACTGCGGTCTCGGGGGCTACACCCAGCGGGTGCACTTGGCGTGCCCCTGCTGATTAAGACCCAACTCGACCGGTCCGCCCGGACCAAGTCAAAAAAAGCTGTTCAGACCACAGTCGACTGCCAGCAGTCGACTGCGGTCTTGGGGACTACACCCAGTGGGTGCACTTGGCGTGCCCCCACCGGTTCAGATCCCACTCGACCGGTCCGCCTGAGTCGAGTGTAAGAAAAAAAGAAAGGAAGGTAGAACTCAGACCCCAGTCGACTGCCAGCAGTCGACCGCGGTCTCGGGGACTACACCCAGTGGGTGGACTTAGCGTGCCCCCACCGGTTCAGATCCCACTCGTCCAGATCGAGTGGAAGAACGCAACTACCAAAGATAACAAAACACCCAGTGGGTGCTCTAATTTGACGCAGACAATAGGAGATTGTGTAGAAGAAAATTTTTCGGGTAGCATATCCTCATAGAACAAGAGCAGTCGGAAAGTCTACTCACCTGGACATTGGCCCGAAGAGCAGCGCTGGCGTCGTAGGCAACTTGGCTATTCTCATGCACCGTCTTCACCCACTCCATCATCACGTCAGCCTGTCGGATGGCTTCCGCAGCCGCTTCCGACTGGTTGTCCGGGACAGGGTAGCTGGTGAAAAAGAGATCAGACGACCCAGGTGTGGCTGCTTGGAGCCTCGTGGCATGGAGTTGGACGACTGAAGGAATCACAGGTGCAGTCAACGATGCGGGGTGCTCACTCGACAAGGGTGCAGCAAAGGTCACAGAGGCCCTGCCTGCGTCTTCAGGTTGACGGATGGGTGGTGTTGTTGTTGGCCCTTGCCGAGACATCTTGCCAGTTGCTACCTTCTTGCTCTTCCTAGGCTTAAGAGCCACATCTTCATCGCCATCTGGAAGATCGATGACGTTGGGTGGAGATGCAAGGCAGATCATTCGACCCCAAGTGAACCACTACAATGCAATCGACCAAGGAATCAAGAACAAGATCATAAGAGTTTCTACCTGGGTTAGAGGTAACCGCGTCTTCCATCTCCTCGTCTCGGTACTAGAGAGAAGAGGTTCCTGACGTAGTAGCACTGCAAAGACCCGCATCTAGTCGGTTACGTCCTGTTACTCGAGTCGACGAAAAGAACAAGTCAGATGATTACCCGGAGATAGTAGGGACGGTCACTTTGATCCTAGGCAAAGCCTTTGGCAGTTTGGAGGAGGTGGCTTTCGGTGCTTTCAGCGCTGGAGGCGGCACAACTTTGGGCTGCTTCGGAGCCTTCTCAATTGGCGTTGGGGAAGACATCCTGGGACGCTTCGAAGACTGCCCAATCGGTGCGGCCACCAGGCCCGGAGCGCTCGCCGGGTCATGGGCGTGTTTGGATCTCCTCTCCCTGTGAGGAGGCGAGTCGACCTCTTCATCATCAGTCGATTCGTCGCTCTCCTCATCCTCCTCGGCATCCGAGTACCCTTCGCCGCTCTCGCCCCCGCTCGCTCCTTCCTCAACGTCTTGCTCTTGCACTCCGTTGGGCATTGAGTACATGTCGATGAGGGCCTGAAAAGACAACGATCAAAAGATATTCAGTCGACCATGAACAAAATGTCACACAGTGAATCGTAAAGATACTTGATAAAACAGAATCATACCTGCTCCGGCTGACGTGAGTGGTCGAATGGAATCACCCTCCTAGACCCCCGAGGGTTGTCTTTGTTGCTGGTGATCCCCATCAGCCACTTCTCCAAGGTGTCCTCGCTGACGTCCTCTGGGTGGATCCGAGTGGAATCCTCGAGCCCAGAGTACATCCACATCGGATGATCACGTGCCTGAAGCGGTTGGATGCGTCGGCCGAGAAAGACCTCCAGCAGGTCCATCCCGGTCACCCCGTCGCGGATGAGTTGGACGACCCGCTCGACCAGCACCTTGACATGCGCCTTATCTTCTGGAACCACCTTAAGGGGGGCGGGCTTCTCCACTCGAGCCAAAGAAAAGGGAGGAAGTCCAGTCGACTGACCCGGGGTCGGCCGGTCCTTGCAATAAAACCAAGTCGACTGCCAGCCCCGGACCGAGTCAGGAAGGATCATTGCTGGGAAGGTGCTCTTGCTCCTCATCTGGATTGCCAGGACCCCGCATATCTGGATCACTTGCGTCCTCTCATCACTCGGATTGGCCTTTTTGACCGACTGAGAGCGGCAGGTGAAGATGTGTTTGAAAAGACCCCAGTGCGGTCAACAGCCCAAGAAATTTTCACACATTGAAACAAGGGCAGCCAGATAGACTATGGTGTTTGGAGTGAAATGGTGGAGCTGAGCCCCAAAGAAGTTCAAAAAAGCCCCGGAAGAAAGGATGGGGAGGCAATGAGATCCGCGATCTATGTGGGGGCGAGGAGAACGCACTCACCCTTCCTTTGGCCGTGGCTCGTCTTTGTTCCTCGGGAGCCGCGCCAACCTTGTGGGAGATCAGCCGCCCTCACCAGGGTCGTCGAGGTCGTCCTGGCTGATCGTCGAGGCGGATCAGTCGCCCTGCGATCCAGCCCGGCAGCGCCGGATCTCGACCGAGGATCCCGCCCCGGCTGGTCCGCTTGCCCTTCGCCTTCGCGTCGCCTCTTTGCGCGCTCCAGCGCCACCGTCTTCTCTTTCCCCATGGGCGACGGATCGAGTTTAGAGCAAGGGTCCGGCGACGGGAGCAGAAAGCGAGCGTGGCGGAGAAGTCGGAGGAAGAAGAGAAGAGAATGGGAAGCGCACGGGGCTGAGGCCTGGTCCGGTGCCTTTTGTAAGTCGTTCCCCGAGTGACTGACTGGTGGACCGAGACGATCTAAACAATCCCGCAACAGTCACGCACGCAGTACGTGGCGAAAAAGGGTGGCGCGGAGATCGATGAGACTTGCCCTAATCCATCCCGATTACCATGGTCTCGCCCGTCTGGGCGCTTCCCAAAATTCGAAATCCCGTGAAATCGCGGAGAGCAGAGCAACTTGCCAGACTGAAGACAAACGCCCTCTACATTATCATTCGGAATTCTACCATGAAAGTTCACTCGATAAAAACCAAGAATGGACAAGGCGACTGAAAAAGGAGTCGACGTCGTCTCCTCAGTTCATTGTTCCAGAACAAGATATGCTCATAGCACAAAGAATGAGTCAGAAGTGTTCCCAACTCCTTTCCTCACTCAACCCTGATCCATTCGGGGGCTAATGATGAAGCTAATGTACCTAGGGTAGGGTCATGGATCTGTCCAACATACCCTCCCCAAGGACATCTCTACAAAGAATCAGAAGCAGTCGAAGAGAAACCATCATCCGCTCGACATGAAGATTGTGTTCACTCGACCACCTTGAGACACTCGACCACCAGAAGATGAGAAGCCCTTCACTCGCAACGGTCCGGGGTTTAAACCATAGCTTTATGGACATTTATAGCACTTTACTTCGGACGTTACCAGTAACACTCCTCCTTTATGAACATTGAACCCTGTGTAATGGAGGGGAGTGATACGTCTCCAACGTATCTATAATTTTTGATTGCTCCATGATATATTATCTACTCTTTTGGACTATATTGGGCTTTATTTTCCACTTCTATATTATTTTTGGGACTAACCTATTAACCGGAGGCCTAGCCCAGAATTGCTGTTTTTTGCCTATTTCAGTGTTTCGAAGAAACAGAATATCAAACGGAGTCCAAACGGAATAAAATCTTCGGGAACGTGATTTTCTCACCGAACGTGATCCAGGAGACTTGGACCTTGCTCCAAGGAACAAAAGAGGCGGTCACGAGGGTGGGAGGCGCCCCCCAAGGGCGCGCCCCCTGCCTCGTGGGCCCATCGGTGCTCCTCCGGTGTCTTCTTCCTCCTATATATACCTACGTACCCCCAAACAATCAGAACAGGAAGCAAAAACCTAATTCCACACCGCAACTTTCTGTATCCACGAGATCCCATCTTCGGGGCCTGTTCCGGAGCTCCGCCGGAAGAGGGCCGTCATCACGGAGGGCTTCTACATCATCCTAGCCCCTCCGATGAAGTGTGAGTAGTTTACCTCAGACCTTCGGGTCCATAGTTAGTAGCTAGATGGCTTCTTCTCTCTCTTTGAATCCCAATACAAAGTTCTCCCCCTCTCTTGTGGAGATCTATTCGATGTAATCTTCTTTTTGCAGTGTGTTTGTTGAGACCGATGAATTGTGGGTTTATGATCAAGTCTATATATGAATAATATTTGAATCTTCTCTGAATTATTTTATGCATGATTGGTTATCTTTGCAAGTCTCTTCGAATTATCCGTTTGGTTTGGCCAACTAGATTGGTAGTTCTTGCCATGGGAGAAGTGATTAGCTTTGGGTTCGATCTTGCGGTGTCCTTACCCAGTGACAGAAGGGGCAGCAAGGCACGTATTGCATCGTTGCCATCGAGGATAACAAGATGGGGTTTATTTCATATTGCATGAATTTATCTCTCTACATCATGTCATCTTGCTTAAGGCGTTACTCTGTTTTTAACTTAATACTCTAGATGCATGCTGGATAGCGGTCGATGAGTGGAGAATAGTAGTAGATGCAGAATCGTTTCGATCTACTTGTCACAGATGTGATGCCTATATACATGATCATGCCTAGATATTCTCATAACTATGCTCAATTCTGTCAATTGCTCAATAGTAATTTGTTCACCCACCGTAGAATACTTATGCTCTTGAGAGAAGCCACTAGTGAAACCTATGGCCCCCGGGTCTATTCTCATCATATCAATCTCCATCACTTTAATCTTGTTTTGCTTTTTTACTTTGCCTTTACTTTTTACTTTGCATCTTTATACCAAAAAAACCAAAAATATTATATCTATCAGATCTCACTCTCGTAAGTGACCGTGAAGGGATTGACAACCCCTAATCGCGTTGGTTGCGAGTAGCTATCGCTTTGTGCAGGTACGAGGGACTTGAGCGTGGGCTCCTACTGGATTGATACCTTGGTTCTCAAAAACTGTGGAAAATACTTACGCTACTCTGCTGCATCATCCCTTCCTCTTTGAGGAAAACCAACGCAAGCTCAAGACGTAGCAAGAAGGATTTCTGGCGCCGTTACCGGGGAGTCTATGCAAAAAGTCAACATACCAAGTACCCATCACAATCCCTATCTCTCGCATTACATTATTTGCCATTTGCCTCTCGTTTTCCTCTCCCCCCAATTCACCCTTGCCATTTTATTTGCCCCCCCTCTCTCTCTATCCTCCCTCTCTATTTGCCTCTTGTTTGCTCGCGTGCTAGTTTGTTTACTTGTCGTCATGGCTAGTCCTCTTTCTGCTCCTATGTCTCCCGAGTTTGAAGTCTTTCACTTCAAACCAAAGCAAGGAGAAAACTTAAAGGATGCTTGGTTTAGAATAATGGAATCTTATCATAAATGCACCCTAGAAGTAAATTTCAGAATTTTGCTTCGCAATTTTTATGTTGGGCTTAATATATGTCATAGACAACATTTGGATTGTGTTGCCAAAGGCAATTTTATTGAAATTGATCCCAGTATCGCGCATGAAATTATGGAAGGTATAGTAGGAACTTTACCTCAACAAAAGGGGCCCCATCATACCCAAGAGGAAACGCAAGTTTTTGAGAAAATTTGCAAAGTAACTAAGATTTTACAAAAATCTCTTGAACCTCTTAAGAGCGTTAGCGGAAATCTTCACCGCATGAATATGTTAATTACTCTTTGCAATAAGCGGTTGGATTCTTTAGATCTCAAGATCTCTGAATATGAAGGGAAACGTAAGGAACCTCCTGGATTCGAGCATAACATCACTAAAAGAATTAAGAATCAAGATGGCAATACCTAGATCTATCCTCGCTTTTATGCCTAGCTAGGGGCGTTAAATGATAGCGCTTGTTGGGAGGCAACCCAATTTTATTTTTATTCCTTGATTTTTGCTCCTGCTTAGTAATAAATAAATCATTTAGCCTCTGTTTTGGTTGTGTTTTTTTGTGTTTAATTAGTGTTTGTGCCTAGTAGAACCGTTGGGAAGACTTGGGGAAAGTCTTGTTGAACTTGCTGTAAAAAACAGAAACTTTAGCGCTCACGAGAACTGCTGTAATTTTTATTTGAAGAGTGCTATTTAGTTAATTATTTTTGCAGATGATTAATAGATAAATTCCTCACGTCCAGCAATTTATGTTAGAATTTTTGGGTTCCAGATCTTGTGCTAGCTACAGATTACTACAGACTGTTCTGTTTTTGACAGATTCTGTTTTTCGTGTGTTGTTTGCTTATTTTGATGAATCTATGGCTAGTAAAATAGTTTATAATCCATAGAGAAGTTGGAATACAGTAGGTTTAACACCAATATAAATAAAGAATGAGTTAATTACAGTACCTTGAAGTGGTCTTTTGTTTTCTTTCGCTAACGGAGCTCATGAGTTTTCTATTTTGAGTTTTGTGTTGTGAAGTTTTCAAGTTTTGGGTGAATTCTTTTGATGGATCATGGAACAAGGAGCGGCAAGAGCCTAATCTTGGGGATGCCCATGGCACCCCCAATATAATCCAAGGACACCAAAAAGTCAAAGCTTGGGATGCCCCGGAAGGCATCCCCTCTTTCGTCCATTCCAT